>NW_019170107.1:0-129857 GCF_001792695.1 Aspergillus bombycis
GCTATGGTCCATGCATGTGAGCTTCAGATGGATGGCTTACCCACGACTTGAAACCAGGCCCGCTGCATGCAATGGGCAACTGTGGAAAGCTGAAGGCTGATTTAAGCAGTTCTGGAAACTCCGTGCTCCACTACGAGATATAGTGAGGCTACGGACACTATCCGAAAGTCTCAGGTGGTCATGATAGGCATGGCCCGCTCGACGATGCCTGGGGCTATCTACCCAACTGAGTTAAGTGTGAATGACCGTTCCAACAACCAAACTCCAAGGGTCGAAGATTGAATGGACCCTAGGCAAAAGGACTGCAGTTTGAACTGCCGTAACGTTGTTCATTAACCTAAATTAAATTCTCCGGCACGCAATGCTTTCCCTGTTTAATACTGGGGACCTTCTCCTTTTGGAAGGGATCAGAGGTGGGCGTGTCAAACTGCCAGGCACTTCGTCGGTGGTGGAAGACTATAGAGGAGCCCGGCTCTTTTCAGTCTGTTGCGGGCACTTCATCCAGAGACGACCATCGGTACGTTGCGGATTATCAGCAGCGTTGCTGGTACACAGGGTCTCCGGCATATACCTACGAGTAATAAGAGAGACCGGCAGCTGTAGCGATGTCCACATTTACTCCGAATTAGCGCCAAGGACGACTTCTGTACCTCCTCCTTAAGTCTGTTCATCGGGAATCTGTTACATTAGTTTTCTGTTTCCTTCTATTATCCTCTCCTTCTTGTGGCCTAGTACGGCGGCCATCGCCTCCACCGTAGATGAACCGTCCCTGCGTCGGGCCTTCAACATTAATTTCAGATTGTTCAATACGACTTATCACGATACTCGTCGCTGACGCGGTCACGTTTAGCCTTACCTTAGCGTCCGTGACCTTTCCCACTGCCTCTCCTCCCTTCTTATGTCCGCTTTATATGACTCGTATCCGTTGCCTTCCCCGGCGTTGATGTTCTCTCTGCTGATTCATGGCTGTTGCCGGTATCTCTAGCCGAGAGACAGCTTTGAGTATATCGTAATGAGGGGATGGTGAGTCCGGAGGCAACCGATCTTGCTCCTTTTTCGCCGCGCCAGCCGCTTGTCTAACGCTTGAACCCTGTTTACAGTCTTACATGTCGCCAGCGCCATCTGAAATGTAACCCATTCACCTGTCTCAACCGTCCAGAACCCTAACGTTACCCTTTAGGTGACAAGACTGGGGCCGTGTGCTTACGTTGTCAACGATCGGGCCGACAGTGCATTCCTGCACCATTGAAACCAGAGGAGGTTACTTTTCGACACGGCCAGAACCCTTCCTTGCGGCCTAAAGGGCCTCCTCGTTATGGAGAAAGCGACTTAGCATTTCCAGATGATCAGATCTGGGTTAATACACCCCCTGACGGTGCGTTTTATCTCCAGGTCAATGTTGTAGATGGTGTGAGGTCGACGCATACTAACCGCCCCGTAGTTGCTTTTGAAGACGAGACAGACCGTACAGCGGCCGATTACCACGTTGTGCAATCTGAAGCGTCTTCATTATACCTGGGAAAGGCCTCTGAAAGTCGATCGTCAACCTCGGTGTCGACGTTGCCACCATCAACATCTTCCCTCCTGTCCCCTGCTCTTTCTCCAGGAGGCCCAGAGTCGTTCCGACCACCGCTTGATATCCCCCACAGCACGATTAATAACCTGCTGCCGGCAGACATTATGGGAGATCACCAGAAACTGGGCAACCTGAATGAGGCTTTTCTCCTTCGACACTTCCGGAGAACAATTGGTGCATGGGTGCGGAACACTTCTGTCGAGTTAGAAATGGGGGCATTGCTAATGTTGGCTATATATGCAGATGGATGTATGCGACCATGAGAGGCACTTCTCAGTGGATGCGGTCGAACGAGCGCCTTCGTCCTCCCTCCTGTTGTATGCCTGCTTAGCTACCGCCGCCCGTCATCTCTCTCAAACGAACAACTCAGTCCCACCAAACACTGCAGATCAATACCACGAGCAATGCATTGCAATTCTACTGCCCGTGGTGGAAAACACTGACTTTAAAATTAGCATCGAGATACTTCTCGCCTCGACAGTAATACTGCGCTGTTTTGAACAACTTTCTTGTGGGTGAATACCATATGTATCTTGAGTGGTGTAGCGTTTACTGACATATTCCACAGCTCGTGCCCTGTCGCAAGACCTACAACGACACCTCTTGGCTGGTTCAGTATATATCGGTTCTCACATCGACTGTGCGTTTTCTGGTGGCCTTGCAGAGGCGTCCTTCTGGGCCTTTGTGATGCAGGATGTGCAGTTCGCATTGGCGACCCGAAGCCCGCTGCGTTTGACCATTGGCCCTTTCGAAGAAAGGCTACGTCTCGCCTGGGAATACCGTAGCGCCCAAACTGACCGGGATTGGGCCCATCGAGCTCTATGGCTGCTAGCTGAAACTATTAACTACTGCTATGAACCAAGCAGTCCGGCTCACTTGAGTTCCGTTGTTTGGGACGTCCTGAAAAAGAAGATCTGTGATTGGGAGATGCGACGGCCAGATAGTTTCCGGCCATTACATTTCTCTCCGGCCACCACAAGCCTTGGGAGACCATTTCCTGTTATCTGGTTTACCAGCGCATCACACGGTATGCTCTCGGTATATCATCAACTGTATATAGTTACATTGACGGCTAATGCCCAAGCAGCTACCGCAGCGCAACAGATATGCATGGCCAAAGCTTTGATACATGAGTATGAGTTGAGAACCCAGAATTTCACGGCTAGCCCAAATCAAGGTAGCAAGACAATCGAGGTTGTTCTAGAACTCCACAACTGAAAGCGCATTACTGACATTAAACATAGAATGCTATCGTGAGAAACCTGAGTATCGTTTTAGGCATTGCCCTTTCGGCCGACGATGACCCTCCCGTTCGCATCATGGCCTGCCATGCGCTGTCTGCTTGTAAGTGTATCACGACAAACCTTGGATCCCATTGCATTGTGGCACCGATTATTAGAAGGCTGCTACTCAACAATTCGGGGGTCATACGCTGTTTGGTCGCTAGTGTACTAACCCATCACTAGGCGGCTCCTGGGTACGTGACCCACTAGCGCAAACGTGTCTTTTAGACCTACTTCGAAGGACAGAAGCAGAAAACGGATGGCCATGGACATCTCTGGCGCAAGCACTAAGTCAAAACTGGCGTATAACGGCGGAATAGTACAGCTGCCATGATACCTATTTTACGTCAAGCGCGCCCTTGCACACACACTTTCTTCCCTCTTCCTGTCCTATATAGCCCCCGCAGACAGACAGAGATGCATGAGATGTCTACACAATCCTTCCCAGCAGACAAGTCTTGTGAGGCAAGATCTACCGAGCCTAAAATCCACACCACGGCAAGGGGGACAGACCCAAGCTAAACTATTTGCTTTTAGGCGATTTGGGGCTCCCGCCGTTGCTTCGCATTCCCCACCCTCATGGGAGCTGGGTGGGGCCACTTCCAGGTGCCGCAATGCCAATAAGCCTTGGCCCGGCTGAGTTCGAAGCAGTACTTTGGAAGTCGTAAAGTACTACGTCTATTTTTGTGGAGCTTTGGTTCGTTTTCTTCGGCGGCCCCAACCGCCGGGCTAATTGCGCATCTAGGCTGCGACACGGTAGCTTATCTGGGCCAAGGACACGCGTGGGTTCGGTTTTGTTATGTACCTAGAAAGACACCCCTTACGTATGCATTTACCGAAAGTAGTCAAACGATAGAGAAGCAGAATGATCGATACTTCCTACACCTAAGGGGCTTATGGTTCCGGAGGCTCAAACTCCTCCCTCACAAATATAGAAAGTTGAGTCTGACCTGGCGTTGCTGAGGCCTCTTCAGTATCAACAACATCCCCAACCTATCTCAAATGGGGTATAACAGGCTATGCTATAAGGTTCTACTAACCGCTTACTTCATAGCGTGGATTCTACCCCCTTTACACTCCTTTTCCAAACACGTCTGATATTATATGACCAACCTGGACAATAATAGCCAGCCTCAACGTCATTTTCTGCACACATTCATGTAGCTGCCGAGCTAGTCTGCAGAGACCAACCGATAGCATTACGAAGCATCATGTAAACATCCAAGATAGGATCGGCAACACGTCATATCCAGCTATAATGACTAGCTCCTAAGGCTGGTATACATGATGTATGTGCCCTCTCCCTCCTTCTATGCCACTCCCTTCTCGGTAACTAATTACGAAGGGTACATACATGAGCGAAGCGCGCCCTAATCGCCGAAACCCAATAGGAGAGAAACACAAGACAAGCAGGAGCCTTTAGACTGTACCCTAAGCAAAAGCAAACCCCCACATATCTAAGCTCCTTCGTATGTGCCACACCATCTCCAGTCCGGATCCCTGGAGTGTGCTCCATAGCTTTTGTGAATATCCAAGCTCCGAAAGGATGGCAGCCTACATCGGATCTAGATCCGCGACCACCCCCGTCGATGAATATACTTTCACTGCCGGTGCCGAGACACCTTAAACCTTATATATAACCTGAACTTATTTTTTTTTTCTGCCCCGGGTTTGTTTTCCGCCAAACCGACGCTCGGATCGTTTCACCATGGGCGTTTTGACTTTCCTATAACACACCTTATTATGAGTCGTGGAGTAATCAAGATAATCTTTGTAGTATGGAGTATACCCCATTCGACCGTATACTTTGCCCTACACCACCATCAACAATCTGGATCACCAAACGGAGTTCCCGATACCAAGCAGGGAAAATAGACAACCATATCCAAGTGGAGTATCAATACCACAACCACCTACTCCAACTAATTAAACTACTACCTCGTAAACATTCTCCGACCCCCACGCCATCTTTCCAACCACATACTCCGTGAATCCGAGTAATCGCCGGCTCATGGGACCTTAGACTAAATCCTTAGTCCGCAACCCAAGTCCGAGTTTCAACACTAAGACAATCAAACGGTGGACAAAATTCAGGGTCAGGTCCCCACGCAACGCAACGGGAACCGAAGTCCGAAAAAAGAAAAAGGCGAAAACAGACTCACCCTAATTCCCTCTCTGCCTTGTTAAAAATCTCGTCCGAACCGTGGTTGCAGGGCAGCTGGGCCCGGTTTTCAGGTTCAACCACTTAGATAGCCAAGTGTCTAATTATGTGATTGTCAAATGTGCTCTTTCCTATAACTAATACTACATTTCCCAGTTGAGTAATCATTACATACATTAGATTAGTTACTACTCTATTTATCAAATAGTTATTTTGAACCATTAGATAAGTACTTAAGTAATATGCTATAAAATAAATTAAACTTTATAATTATAGATTTATACTAAACTAAATCTATATACCGAGACGACCCGTTCTACTCCAATTACCTTGGCAGTCACGTGCCCTTGGAGTCATGGTCAACACAGCCGAGGAATACGTATTCCGCTGACTAAGTTCGTTTGAGGGAGTTTGCTCTGGAGATGTCATTGGTTGGTGGAAAAATAGGATAAGGTTTGTGGTTACGTGTGTTTTGGGTTTGAGTTTGGGGCGAAGGGTTTTTTTTCACCTTTCTTATCTTAGCTTCTAAGTTTCTTTTTTATTTTAATCTTATTTTGGTTTGGGTTTGGCTTTAATATCCTGGTTATTTCTTTAGTCTTGCGTTTCATCGGGGTAATCTGGATAAATTCATTTGCGTTAGGGGTTTATAAGGTTGTTTGGTTTGTTTGTTTGTTTGTTTGTTCTGTAGTTCATTGTTGGATCTATGTCCTAATTTTCGTTTTCTATTTTGGGGTTATACATTGACAAGAGAAGAGGGTATCATATCAGAGAATATGTATGTATGTACAGAGTGGGAAGTATAGTTCACTGAGGGATAAATAGAGATATTTGTGCAAATCGACAAGCTCCACATGCCGTACAAGACACGGAGCATGCGGAGGACACGGGAGGTGTAGAACCACCCTCCGCCCGTGTCTGAATCGCAAAGGGTATATATAAACGACGACGTAGACTGACACGCCCGCTGAGGGTTGATACGAGTGTATCCACATTAATAATACCCGGTCCCCTCAGTCGGCAGAGGCAAGTTGAAGAACCCGTCTCCCAACATATTCTCCAGCGCATACAGGTTCTCCGGCTCAAACCCCACCTGCATTCCTAACTCCGGCACGAAGAAACCCTGCACCGGCCACGGCATCACCATGTTGCTGTTTACCGAGGGATCTGGGTATCCCGATGCTGGGATATCCTGGTAGGTTGACGTCAAGGGGGGATAGTATTGCCGAGTGGTAGCCGGGAACTGGGCCCAGGGGTCTGAATCCGTCGTGCCACCTGTGGCCGGGGCAGGACTTGGGCCGAGAGAAGGTTGCGGCTGTGATACAAGGTCTGAAGAGGGAGTTTGGCTAGCCGGCCCTGAGGCCGGGGGAGTGTAGTCGGCGGTTGATGGAGGGCATGGGCCCTGGCCTGAGCTAGGACGGTTCTGTGGTTCGCCCATGGCAACTTCGCTCAATAGGTGAAGAGGAGTCGTGCCCGTGTTCTTCTGGAGCCATCAGCTATGTTACGGGAGACTTCGGGCAAGCGAATATATCGAACGAGAAAAATGGGGACCAACTCACCCTTTGGTATTTCTCTGCGGCTGATTGACAGGCAGCCTTGTCATTGCCACAATTCATTGGGCGCAGCCCGCCACTGAAAGCGTCTCTTAGAGATAATCCATGGTCCTTGCGTTTCAGAAACCACCCGCGAAGCATGCTCAATACCACCGAGAACTTGGCTGGGGTCCGGCCCCCAGCCTGCTCGCCGGCCCGGGTGTAGTGCTCGATCACGCGATCGAGGTAGTATTCAGTCTTTAGACTAGCGACATCGATTACCTGGCCAATACGAGTTTCCGGTGAAGAGACAATAGAGTGAAGTTTGATCAGTGCAACAACCGTAAAAGAGGTCCGAGCCAGGGCGAAGACGGGCAGAGAGATGAGATCCCTGATGTCAACGGAGCAGATGGTATCTATAGCTTGGTGAATTGAAGTAAGACAGGTGCTCAATGCATTCATATGGGCGGCGCTTGTCGGGCTGGAATGGTCATCGCCTGGCAACTTCTGATCCTCGCTGTAATCCACGTGCATGGCACCCTCGTGAAGATAGAGGTTGACGATATATTCAGCTTGCGTAAATACGGCTGGCAGCTCGTCAGTAAAGGACATAGGGAGAGAACGCCATGGGAACTTACGAAAGTCACTCGGTCCTCGCTCCCTCCGGAGTTGCTCTAGCTGTTTTTCAAACACTTTGAGGGTGTACTGAACCTTGGGCTCTGAGAAGGCAACAATAGACCCAGTATCGTCAGGGCAGAACTGCTGATGGATCTCCTCGATGATATGTACTAGTTTGGCCCATTGTATCATCACCTTGTCCGAGGGTAATGCATCGGATGACTTCTCTAGTATTTCTACGCACTCATCCATATACGGAGTCCAGCGTACTAGAAGGGTGCGTCGCAAGGAGGCAGCAACCCTACAGATGTTAGAAACTATTCCTCACAGCCAGTCTCGAAGGGGGATGCTTACTGCACAGCTAGAAAATAACAACCCAGCCACGCCCGTCTAGCCTCCGCCGAATCAGGGTCCTGCGAAGGCGACTTTTTCAATATAAGGTCCTTGACCAAGGTCCATGGACGGCTCTTTGGCATCGGCCTACGGTACATCCCAATATCCATAGCTATTGTGACAGCCATATGAGTCAACTGGTAAAACTTTAGCTCTTCAAAGTGATCCGGCGGGATGTACCAGTTGCAGGTCACAAGAAGACCCTGAATTAAATCCAGTGACTTTTCGCCTTTGACAACGACACGTTCGGCAATGATCTTGTAGAAGTCTTCAATAAGTGGAATCTGTAATCCAGGCTGGATAGGCCCCACGGCTGTAGCGATAATGGCATGGAGTAGCACCGGTTTGGTCTTGCGGATATCTCCCATCGTGGTTCCGGGAGGAAAGACCACCATTGGGATATGGGGCGCCATATGTTCCACATATCTGGCGAAAGATTCCGATGCAACGGCCGCACTCACAAGGCCTCGGTCAATCACATCGGCGGGTTCGTTTGCTGCGCTTGGTTTCGGCGCTGTGGTATCTGAGCCGGGGCTTGGACGAGTATGCCATTGCCTAGACATATTATCTAAGACCTGCTCTGTAGCCGGGCTTGCAGCACGATAGAATGAGGGTGCCGCCAGACCACCGTCCCTTGAGTCTTTGATCTCCCCACTATGTCGCCGTTTGTTCCCCGCCAGACCGGTTGGGGAGCTCACAGGTGCAGAACCAGTCGATGTGCTATGAGTTGGTCCCAACCATCGTCTTCCAGTATGCTCCTCACGGGGCGGGCCTGGATATGCTGCCTGTAGCGTTGGTCCACTGCCCTGAGAGGCCTGTAGGCTTGCTGTCAGCGCGTCAATCTTCCGCTCCAATTCCGCGACGCGACTATCTGTCTTCTTTTGGCGTCGACGCGTTGGGACCGTAACGACACAGGATCTTCCAGCCTTGGCACACCGTTTACAGGATGCGTTCGGATTGCTCATGTCAGGTTCGCACCGTACTTTCAACTGCCGACATGATTCGCATGCACGTGGTCGTTTCAGCTCGGAGTAAGGATCGTTGGGGTCGAGCGATTCAAGCCTCTGTGTACTACCAATGATGCTTCCGGGGCTCGACTGGTATAGAGCATGAGTAGCCTGAGGTTGCGTGGCTGAGGTACCGTAGTAGCTGGGGCCGCTAGAGGTCGATGTCGCAGAATGCAGTTGTTCATTCGGTGACATCTGGGAGGGAGGGTCAGGATAGTCATTCGTCGGATGGGAAGATAGGGTAGCGGGATCGGCTTGTCGAGTGGCAGATGACGGAAGATAAGCATGGTTCGTTCCGACTCCCTCTGGAGGGCTATTATCGCTGCCCGGACGCAGGCGCGGATCGATCTCCATCAGTTGCGGGGACTGGAGTGGATATGTCACCGTCAGCACGTCGGCCTCTCGACCGCAGCAACATGATGATGAGGCTTGCGATGGGGATTGTTCTCAAATCCAGCAGGCGATGCAGAAGGACAGGGATTTGCGACGGTAGATCAACCAGAACAGAAAGTAATACCACTTACCTGAGAGCAGTTAGACTGTGGAACAATGTATGTCTGTTGATGGAGCTGCTGGCGTGCAGTCGGCAGAATCGGCGGCCGATGACCGACAAGCGGCTGATCGGTTCCCACTAGTCTGCTTTGGGCTGCCCTTGTACTAAGGTACTATACTGCTTTGATACAGGCCCTGCCAGATGATGAGACTTAACCCTACATCCTATTTTCACCAACAACTTACGGCGGCATTCAAGCTCCAGCATATCATCCAAATGTATGTAGCTTCCATTTCTGGAAGGTGCAGATCTACCCGCCATCGACTGCGAACTGCGAACTGCGCAAGGGATGTATCGACACCGCCGTAGGATATAGAGATATAGAGCCGAGATAGCAATTCGAAAGGCAACACGCATATCATGGTATAGAGTAAAATGCTATCTGTAGATTGCCAACAAGGGAAATATAAATGAACGCCCGCTCGAATGGTTGCGAAAGAGATATCCAGTACGGAATTCGAGCCACAAACCAACCAACGCCATACTGCCAACTCAAGCTGATGAGAAGAGAAGAGTCCACGAAAACATAAGAAAAAGATATGAAACAGCTAGAGAGTGAGAAACCAGAAAGCAACATGAACAAATCGCTCAGGACACTTTATGTACCGGACACTCCTTCTTTCGCTCGAACCATTCAACAATGCACCTTTTGTGGAACTTGCAGAGACATTCCAGTCGGATTAACGGCTGACCAACCTCATACTCCTCCATGCAAATAGTGCATTCCTGCACACTGCCATCATGCCCAAGACAATCCTTCTCGGTAGCCGTGAAGGCGAGCATTCGCACAGGTGTGGAAGACTGCGCAACGGGACTGCTACTGTTGGAGGGCGAGCGCGCTCGGGAACCATGATTTTCGATGCACTGTCTAATATGTGCCTCCCGATCATCCTCGTTCCCGTTCACGCCCAAAGGCGGAAGTACATGGTCACAAATTGGGCAAAGATCTCGCTCATCCACACGGCGACGGGGAGTAGAGATAGGTAGACGTATCTCTTGGTTTGGAGATGGAGCGAACGACGGTCCAGCCGATAGCATCGCGCTGCCTGGCGCCAGAGGAAGAGGCCGTCCCGATGCAATCGTAGATGGGGCGAATCGCGCAGCTGATAAAGAACCGTACTCCATTGGCCGTTCTTGGAAACGCGATCCTAAGGACCCCCCGAAACCACCGTACAAATGATAGTCGCCTGACCCCACTGTCCTCCGTGCTGAACGAGTAGAGAAATTGTCGGGCTACAAATGATTATCTCTGATTAGCCACGGAAACATTTACCGATACAAAGAAGGTTAAGTAACTTACAATCGAGGCGTACGGTGGATGGCGGGTGGGTGATGATAGGGAATGGTAAGGACGATGACGGGATTGGTTGGCTGGTGCACTAAAACCACCCCGTATATAATCTACACCTGACTGTGGCTCGCCTGGAGCCCGAATGGTTGTATATCCGCGCGGTGGTTCTGGGTTCGGGTCCGGAACACAAGGGTTGCATAAGCGCACCTCCTCGCCACCCCCAAGAGCCGGATTAAGGGCTGTGGGTGATTGGGCCGAGTCATTTCCTTCTAGATCAATGAGCGGCGCTACACGTGGTGGTATCAGCGTGGATGCACGGGAACGATTGGTGTCTGGCGGATGGACAATAAATTGTCTCGGAATTGTGATCCGGTGAGGTGAACATGACGCACACACCACCCGTCCACACTTGCGACAGTGATGTTTCCTGTACCAGAAACTGAAGGGTGTTCGACAGATCGGACAACTTGTTACCTCCGAGTCGGGCTGCCACCGCGGCCGTATATGTTCTAGATAATCATTTCCTGTTCGTGACCAGGAGGTTCGGCGGTTATTTGATCGCTGAGGACGCTGGTCTGGTGGCGACAATGACAAGTCAATAGGCGTGGAGTAAGACGCACCAGGCGCAGAGCTTTCGGGTCGCATAGACGACGCCGCACTGGGAATAGACCTGCTATTCATCTGTGCTGTCATCCACCCTCCCGATTCAGTCGCACTGCCAGATACTGACTGTCTCGACCAAATATCTCCCTCCGCATTGACTAATCTTCTTTTCCGATCCGGGCCAGTTACAGTGGAGCGCCTTCTCCCAGAGCGTCTGTCAAAAGCAGGACCAGCCTCGCTTGTCATCGCGGTGGCGGAGGTCGCATGGGGTCTAAATCGGTGCCCCAGGGCGGAATATGCGGTAGAAGCACCTACTGGTGCAGAAGCCGGGACAGAACTTGACGACGACGACGACGACATCAACCAAGGATGTTGAGTGGACAACGAATTCAACGTTGGCTGTTTTCCTATCACTGGAGAAATCAACCTCCGCCGTTTAGATGACGGGCCGTCATGGACTGAGTGGCGCGACGATTCCAGGGTGAAAACACGAAAGTACAGAAGTAACGAAGACGGACACGAACACTTGGGGATTGGTTTCGTTGAAGGGGATAGAAGGCAAGGGCGAGAAAAAAGGACGACAAGGGGTGACCGAGCCAGTAATCAAGGGTTCTTATCAAGTACGGTTCAGGGCGGAGAGGGAGTTTCCCAAGATTCGGAGTTGATGGCACTAATAACAGTCAAAAGTAAAAGTGACTCGAGGCGTGGGTGTCTCGTGACACCACAAATACAGACGCTAAAGGGGGAAATAAAGAAGAACGGGAATTGCACAATGAATTTACGCTTGAACAGAATACGAAGTGAAGGCAAAAGAGAAAAAGTGCAGAAAGAAAAGAGGGTGAGAGTCAAGGTTAGTTAGTTGGCAAGTGTGCCTTACGATTCAACCGCCTCTCCTAATATTCTGCGCCGCGGGGCAACTGAAAAAGTGGCGGTCCGTATTTCTAAGGCACCAAACACCCACGAGACTGCAGCACCGTGTGACCTCCGAAAGAATTTCAAGTCATGGGTGAAACCCTTTTACAAAGATGCTGCAAATTTTTCAAACTCTCGGGTCAGATGCCCCTTGATGAGGTAAAGAAGTATCTTCCACTTCTCCAGGCAGTTCTATAGGTTCTCTGCGAAACTTTGATACCGATAGCGTTTGCCACTTCGGCTTATCATAACCGATACTGATCCACTCTTGCTGCTAGATGGATAACCCATGATAACGAATTTGATTCAACCTCGTAAATCTTGGGGCTATATAGCTAGAAAGGACCATCCATCATGCCAGTCGAGCTGACCAACCCTAATCTCACGGTAGTTAAAAAGAACTATTCCCGAATACTTCATACATGAATTGAACGCTCCACAATATACAAGACGAAGAGCTTCTGAATCAGAAGGCTTTTCCCGATCACGATTAGCTGTTTTTACAGGCACAATGGAATGCCATCGAATTAAAGATAGATGAAATAGGGCAGGAATAAGAAAGGAAAAAAAGAAAGAAAGAAGAAAGAAAAAGGGTAGGACGGGCAGGTATTTTGCAGGCCGTGGTGTATATGTAACGGGGATCCAAACGTATTTCAGAACGCCAGGTACAGCTCTTTTCCGATGACACAAAACGAAGAATAGTAAAGGAAATTCGTCACCTTGATATCAAGTACAAATAGAACAGCGCAAGATATACACGCTGTCAGATCGACGGATATATCGTTAGGATAGAAGCGCAACTTGGTGCACTATCATTAGTGCTTCACTTGGAGCACAGGGCTTAATGACTTCCTTCAGGATGGTGCGGCTCATCAACGAGCTCGGCAGCACTACCAGTGAAGGACGGTTCATCCGGGCTCGCTTCGTGGATATAGTCCCGGGTGCGATGCTGGGCAACGTATCCCATGCTCGAGGGCCGCTCGGTACCGTTCCCATGCTGCCGGCTTGAGGACGTGGATGCAGTTGTTGAGGCTATAGAGAAGTTTCGATCCCTTGAAGGGGAACTGGCAGCACTGAACGGCAATCGGCCGGTACCGGATGAGGAAGGATGCAACTGGGGAGCCGGATAGTGAGCTTCCTCCGAAACAGCTTTAGTAACAACGGGAAGAGATCTGTGAGATGCAGTGTCATCTTCTAAAGCCAACGACCGAGAATCACGCCGAGAAGGTCGCGAAGCCTGTGGGGCTCCTGAAGGTGAGCTATGCTGGGATCCTATGCGACTAGGCAGCTCAATAGCGCCGCCGGACTCAACTTGAGGCAGGCTTATCAGCGCCTCGCCAGTTCGGTTGTTGTCATCACTATCTGTATCTGGATATGATCGGTCACTTCCTGACACTCGACGACTGTGCCCTGCGGTGGCCTGTTCGTCAGGCTCATCTCGGTATGGCTCGTGGACATCATCCCCTTCCGGAAGCAGACCAGGCGGGGGTGCCCTTGCGCTGCGAACAACTTCGAATCCTTTACCGCTTTCTTTAGTCTTTCCTCGGAACAGGCTGCGGAAGAAGCCTGTGGCAGACGATACAGGTCCGGTGGGATCTGCAGGGCCAGTCTTCAGCTTACGCGTGCCGCTTTGCGACAGTGGTGGGCCCCGGACACGGTAGTAGAAGTCGACCTCGCGAACAGCGTAATCTTTGCGGGACTGCCGAGGATCATCCAGGTCGAGATCATCTTTCGGCGCAGGAATGTAGGCTGGCACGGGGGTGCCCCGCCCAGACATAGGACCCTCGATTATATCATCATCGGCATCGCTGCCTGCTCGTTGCCGACCGCCCGTTCTACCTTTCTCTCCTCCGCTCATATCCACTCTCTTGTTGCGAGGCCTTGGAGGTCGGTAGTACGGGTCGTGCGCTTGCATGGCAAAAAGGGGACCGCTTTTCGGGGAATTACTTCCTGTTGTCTGGTAGCCTGCACCCTGGAAAGTAGGGTTGCTACCAGGCGTGGTGGGCGTAAATAGACCACTGCTATTGGCTCGACTATGGGTGCCTCCATGAGCACTGCCCGACTCGTAGAAGGCGCTGGTTCTGCCCTCACTCGCGGCTGCCCGATTGAGCAGCATTGCTGAACTGCCTGAAAGGCTTCTGGGCCGTGACCCGTCAAACTGGGAAGACAATCGCTCGTCGGTGTGTGCTAGCATTGCAGCCTCGGAGCCCATGCTTTGGCGAGTTCCAACACTCCGTCTTGGCATACGCCGAGAGAGTTGCCGCATACCGAATACCTAGATTATTGTCAGTCTAGCACCCAGACGAGAAGAGTTACGCTTGGAAAGAAGGAGCCCATAATATTGTACATACCTTGACGAGGCCGCCACGGGTAACACCACCTTCATAGCCTCCAGCACCGGCGAGTCGAGCTATAACTTCAACCAAAGTCTGCAGGGCGTTCAAAAAGAACCCAAAAACTAGAACGACAGCATGTAAGAAGAGGATAACGTAGCCTATCCAACCGCGAGCAGCCTGAGACACGCCTAAAGAGGGGACAAAAACGACGCTTAAGAGGATGGTAAGAAACCGCACAATCGAGAAACAGGCGTGATAAAGGTTCATAGACGTCGGCGAAGGAAACGGGCGGAAAGCAACAAGCGTCAAAATGGCAACAACTTCGCAAATCGCCAGGAGCACTATTTGAGCAATGCCTGAAGGTTGAAGTGCACCGATCGCGACGCCGCGGGCAAACGACAGGAAGAGAGACACCACAGTAAAGGCAGCCGCATCATCGCAGAAGGTGTTGTACAGTGGACCATACAACAACACCGTCGGCAGATCATCGAAGAGGTACGATTTGGGGCGCGTGCTCGCTATCAACCGAATGACCCAGATTGCAAAAGCAATCATGATGAGAATGACCACAACGGCTAGAGCCACAGAGTATGCTGGGGATTCTCTAGCGATAACCAGTTGGAAAAAGGAGAGCGAAATGAGCGGTAAGAATAGATAATTACAGACGATTCGAATGACGTTGCCAACAGTGAACGGCATATTCTTAGAACGCAAGTCTTCCTCCGGAATATTGGCAAGTTCACGATGAAGCCACCGAAAAGCGAAGGCGAGCTGAATGATGAGCGTGATCGCGACAACAATCACGAGTAACCATATTATCATCCCCGGCCAGATATCCCGCGCTGACTCCATTCCAACATATTGTTGTAGAGCGTCCAGCCCGTAGGTACCGTTCACAGTGTATACTCCATCCTTTACAGGATTCCGCTCATTTCCGGGACTTAGAAAGCTCTGGTTAAACATGAGGGTTGACCACGCAACCTGACTCACCACCGGTTGATAATAACCGGGGTAGTTAAGCGACAATGCTCCTGTCAACACCGCGAATTGCATATACTGTAGGCAGTCCCCAAATCCGGGTGTTACCAGGCGAAGGACATCTTCATCGCGGCCATAATTGCTTGTCCAGTGAAAGGGGTCCGTTGTGCCCCATGGACTGTATATTGCAGCGGTTACGGTCGCGACTCCCACGAGAATCAGGATGACAAGAGGGACATAAGCGAGCGCACTTTTCAGGGCCGATCCAAGATCTGGAGTGACATCAACCGATATACATCCCAGCTCAGTGGCCGCTGCATCGCCAGACTTGATTAAGAGAGTTGACGACAGGGTTGCAAAGCGGTACGACGATAGCATGTCATGTTGGACAGAGAAAGAGCGTAAAGAGCTCAAGTCGCTCCTAAGATTATTTATAACATCCAGTTAGTCAACAATGTTTTGCATAGTAGGGATAAACACTCACGCATTGGCGTAAAAGACAGGCCCCAACGGGCACTCTCCTTGGATGATAGAATCGCAGAACCTAGTTGGACCAGAGTATGGGGAGAAGCTAACCACATCAACAGTTGTTATCAGAGTACTGTATCTGTTGTTGGCCGTATCCAGGTCTACGATCTTTCCCACTGTCGCGTTCTGGTTTGCCCACTGCGGATCATCGGGGGATGGATAAGATGACGACTGGTCGACGGTCCCAGAAACATTACCGTATACCGTGATGTTTAAGTTGTGCAGAGAATTCGTCAAGTCGAACTTCACGGACACGTCGAGCGGGACAAACTGGAGTTTCTGTGGGTTCGATGCGATAGTGGGTGCAGGTAAGCAATTGTCGAAGTTCACCAGAGCAGCATAGGTCGGAGACACCAGCATCACCAACAGTAGCATCAATATCCACGCTATCCCCCTGCCATCGGACCGAATCCAACGTCGTCGCGACGATCGCAAGCTATCCCACTCATCCCATAACTGAAACGATAGCTGTTCGTGTTTGGAAACCCCAGGTGCGCGTCGGTCATGCCATCTCGCAAGTTGGTCTACACACATCACGATCGTCAGGTATATGTAGGATGACCTCCTTGGGGAGGTCAGCCCCCTCGTAGACGATTTAATCCACGTTGTCCAACCAAGATCCGAGGATATCTGAAGCTATCAGCGTCTGCCTAATCGGCTCGGTAAAGCCGCAACCTTCCAGGTGAACAGAGCGAACGGGAACAATCCGGGGGAGGATCGGTTTGCAGGGAGGGTGGCGAAATAAGGAATCGCGATCAAAGGGCCAAATAAGAATAGGAGTAAACTACTCCTCGAACTGCCCCAAAATGGAAATGTAGGGGATAGGGACCATAACTCCGAGAGTTGGCGGCGGGGAAGGGATTTCCAGGTCCAAAAAGCGCAGGCGGAGGTAAACAGTGAAGGGGAGCCCGGCACTGTATGGCGGACCGATAGGGATGTCTCTTTTTTTGGCTTTTTTTTTCTCTTTTTCTCACACAAATGAGCGCATGTACTGGTAAGAGCCACAAGACAGGAAAAAAAAAAACAAGGTTGGAAATCGATTGGAATGTGAAGACCCAAAAGCTTCCGTCGAATAGACCCGAAACCAACTGCTGACGGGGACTGCGCCATGTTTGTTCCCTTTGCTTCAAGCCCAATCAATGGATTGGGTGCTGTGGCTTTTGGTGCTAAACTTGGAAACACTAAAACCAGCTCGAAGGAAAGCCCACATCCAGTACCAAACCACCACAACAACTCATCCTCACCACCCAACGGTCGTATAAGCCTCTTTCTCAGCCCACTCGTGTCTCAGCCATGTCACTATTATTACCTACCACCACGGAATTTCGATTTTGCTTAGTCCTGTTGTTATTACTATTGATATTATGACCATTACGTTATATGGCCATTATGGAATGATTTTCCCTGTGAAGTAGACGATGAGGGAAGTACTGTGTAGTTTGATATCTATTCTAACTCCAGTTTCACAGAGTCTGAGAATCAGTCGATACTCGATAGAGGCGATCGAACTCCCACCGTTTATGGTGACCAACCAGAATTAACCGGTTCTGGACCCTCGTATGGATACCTCATATGGAACCCACTTACTAGTCGACTTAGTGCTCACGGTGGAAACTCCAAGACGAGAGGTTATGGTCGCTGTCGGAGGAATTCATGCGTCAAAATTATTCTATCGACCGCAAATCCTCCTTGCTGATGATGCAGAGATCCATTTGACTATTGGTTGCTGCCCCTCGTGTTTTTTTCCTGCCATGGGTCCCCTACAAGTTTGTATGCATGTGAGTGGGCTTTAAAGCAGCTGAAAAGTGCATAAGACCAGTTTTCCCGGCGATCGTATTCTTCAAAAACAAAACATCGCTGTGCTACCATGTCGGAGGGTGGATGGAACCCAGATATATATTTCTCTCCATGGACGCACATGTACTTATACCGGGCTTTCCCCGACATCAGGAATGTGACAAAGGCTGTATACCCTCAGATCATTTGACAGGCTCCCTAAGCGACCGAACCGCATGTTAAAAAGGCTCTCTGTCTGTAATGTAAATGCGTTTGTATCTCTGGTCGTCTGAATCTCTCGACGTATTGCACGTGTTAGATCCGGGGCTGTATTCGATGTGTGATGCTTAGAAATTTCAACCGTTGCTACTATAGCCCTGCTAAAAACCACTGGAGACAGCCGAAGAGTTAGTGGATTCTTGTTCTCAACATTCTAATTACTACCTCCCAGTGATTGATTGGTGTTTAATCATCTAAGCATTGACAATCAGCTGTGCAAACATACTAAACGTTATTGACCTACTACTACATAACCATTCAACGGTATCAAACCGGCTCAGCACTAACAGTTTGTCCCCTTGCATCGGATTGTATATAAACTTCAATTGAATGATGCTGTTCTGCATACAGAGCACCAACCACTGGTAAACGCTGCTGGTATGGCCAAAGATCTTTTCAGAGTGCTCCTATGTTTGTTGAATGAGGATTTTTGTCACTCTTCTTAATTAAGGGGGTTCAAAATATCGTTGCCTACTGCGTATGTATTGGAACATGTTAGCGCCCATCGTGGACCACACACACCTGGGGAAGCGACAAGACGGGCAAACCTTCTCATTTGCAGTCAGGATATGTGTGTTGGCTCTTAAAAACTTAGTATGGCAAAGTGGCTACGTACGTATGTACGTACACTTCCCAGAACATGGAATCAAACCAAACTACTTGTATTCGTTCTTCCCCCCTTTATGTAGAGTCTAGGGTGAATTACTATGTATCGCATATCGTCCATATATAATCATCATAATAATAATAATTGAAAAAAAAAGAAAAGAAAAGAGAAAAAGGAAAAAAAAAAGAAAACCCCACGGTGAAATACTCTTTCCTCAATCCAAAGCTCATGTGCTATATGCAATAGGATTGTTTTAAGGTGTCAACATTAACTGTAACGACACGACCCATCCAAGATGACAACTGTCAAGAGGACATTGAACATTTACGAAACCATTCCTTACCATTAAGTATGAACTCTCACCCTACCTCGCCTCCTGAAGAGGCCCAAGATATGTCATGACAGGACTAGCGGGTTGCCGGTTTGTGGTTATCGCCCGCAGAATGCGCCGGGAAAGATGGAAGAGGAAAGCCGAGGTTATGGACAGACACCTACCGATCTTGGCTCATTTGATACTCGGCTCCTTTGGAATTTAGGCACTGGACATGATGCCTTTTAGGGCGCATCGTTGGCGGGTCTCCATAGGGACGTTGCCGTCGGTAAGGGATCGATCGTAACCTGTTTGTGTTCTTCTTGTACCTTTGCTTTTTCTTGATGAGCTTACATGACCGAGGGGCTCTATAAGTAGAAGGGTGCCCCAAGAAGACAATCATGCTCATGGTATATGGCTAGACTACAAGATTTGTGAATGTGAGAGGGCCGTTTATCTCTTGGCTTTTCCCTCATGAGTGAATAAAAATTGTCCCTGCCAAGCTTTGGCTGTCAGCCATCAAAGACATGTCTGGTGTTTCAGGACTCATCCCATGCCTGATCAGTAGTCTGTGAAAGGAGTTTCAGATGTAGCAGTATTGAGCAGAGCTAGAGTGGCTTCTAGCTGTTTGAACATTGGTGTGATTTTTTTTGTGGCTTGCGCTGTCGCTCTGGAAAATATCTAGACGGTAAGACATTATCACTATGGAATTATAGCTCGGGTATTAAGTGTTATAACCACAGAGAGGATACGAAATAGAGGGACGTGCCCGGTGTTAATTGATCAAAATTACTGTGACATTATTTGGCTCATTCGCGTACTGACCGCGGGAATAAGCCAGCTCATAGCATGTCAATCTTAATTCTCATCAGTGGACCTGAGGAGGGGATTTTTTGTTTATTTACGATTGTCCTCTACAGAGTTAATTGAAGAAAAGGAAGGAGCTGAAAACCACACCCCAAAAAATGAATGAATAAATAATAAAAATAATGATAAAATAAAATAAAATAAGCGAACGTCAACGTGGCGGGACCGTCATTGAAGTGCAACATCGTCCGCGGTGCCCACTGAGACCCCCCCCCCCCATCGATCTGCTCCTCGGCCCTAGGCATCCATGGTTAACTTGAAATTGTCCCAGTAAGAGGGTATTTAATTCCATAGGGTTTCAAGGTTGGATTGTTCCGAACGAGGGTGTACTTCTTGGTGTATATATCTCGGCATCTGGTCCATATGTACGGACATACGCCATGTCTTGAATCCTGAGGATATCAAATAATGAATCGGACAGTGGGAGTCTCTTCCCTCCCCCCCTAGCATGGGCGCTTCCTCCAAGGTTAGAGCGGCTTTTTGGGGTCGTCAGCGGTCCACTCGACAATCAGCAACTCTGTCCCAAAGGGGGTTAGAGTAATGCGGGGCCCATCCAAGATAGGTCTAGTGTTGTTTCAAGATGAGGGCTTGTGAAAGTCCAGGAGGGGAGTGGGACTGTTTCATGATTGGCTCAGAGACGGTAAAATGGTGAATGCGTTCCCTTGATAAAGCGGCAGGGATTCCAGTAAACTTACAGCTACTACTACTGTAATGAAGGTCCTACTACTACTAGTAGTAGTTGGGGGTAAGTACTTACTACGGAGTAAATACCTACCTGCGGGATGTCAACCAACTACCATTCTTGTATTGTGTAGGGACCGGGTCAGTTCCCGTGATCCATTTTAATCTAGTCGCACGACCTCATAGGTAGGGGTTTCACTTGCCGCTCGTGTGATGAGCGGCGGCCTTCAGTTGGCTTGACCATATTATTATTTATCCCAAGGGTAAGTGGTGGTCGAGGAGGTTGGAAGGATCTTCTGCTGAGACATGAATAGCTGGCGGTTTTAGAAAGAGGCGGTGCAGGAATCCTGAGTGCTTAAGATTACGCGAATCATGGGACCTGGTTGCAAGTAAAGGATACCTACCTAACCTTAGGTTAGGGTCCCCTGTAGGAGTACGTACTATTGCGAACCTACAGCAAATCCAATGTATTTGCTTGAACTCTTACATACATTGCGGTATGGTATGTATGGAGCATGTATGTATGTAATTGAATGACAGTGTCTTCTCCCCGATAGAGCCCACGTGATCATCTTTCAACAATTGTCAAACCCTCATCCTTCGTGGTATACTGCTCTGACTAGTCCTAAATAGTAGGATTATTATTATAAAAAATTGGACTAGTGTAAGACATTCTCATTTTATGAAAACCACTGTGCATTAGTAACGAACCATTGTGCGTAGAGAATGATAAGGCTAAACCATTACCGTCCGGAATGTAATCTAGTGTAGGACAGTCGGTCGAATGTGAATGGCTGGATAGTCTTGAGATTGGGGAGTTCCCTGGCTTAGTACTAGTATTGCGGAGAAGCGGCCTAAGGCCAAGTTTACTGTCCATCCATTCATTATTACAGGAAGTTTACCCGCCTTTCGGTCGGCGACATGTTTAATAGCACGGAGGTCGTACCATGTCCACTTTCATACTCCCTCGCGCGGCCTTTTCCTCTCTGGCTCTCTGCTCGATTTCTTTCTTCCTTTCTTTGTCTTCTCTGACTTACTATTAGTAGTATACTTTTGTTCTGAGGAGTGGGTTTCTTCTTCTTCGACTTCTACAAACCGTCCGAGGAACAAAGAGAGCTGCTGGCTCAGCTTGATATTTTATCTATCGTCTGTCACTTACTCAATAGCCCACATCCTCCTTCACATCCACTCCAGATACGCCCCCCTCGTGCGCAATTGGGGCGCGGGAATTCAGCAGATTTATCTAAACGCCTTGGACCTTAGGTTTGTCTAGTTCCATGGCCTAATTTCCATGCTCCCCCTGAGCACTGCTCTAATGGCCGCTTGGTCGCAAACTCCGTCTGTGAATGGTCGTTCTAATTGATTGGTTTTGGCAGATCGCCGGTCCCCTACTCCACTAAACAACGAAGGCAATCACGCCTGTCTCCTAGCCCCCGGTAGTACCAGTTCACCTGGTGACGAATTTCTGCGCTGGAAGCTGTCCGACCCTGAGCGTTTTATTATCACCTCTCGCCTCCCCGTTCCGCCTAGACTCCCCGATCATTCTCAAACAACATTTTCCTAGGACAGGATAACGTTCGCCCAGGGTAACAGCCGCTCCTCTACCCCGCCGCTCCTTGTCATCCTTGGCTGTTCTCCGAGTCGCAACTCCATAAATCTTCCTGGACCTTAAAAAGGCACTTGCGTGACCACACCAAATCGCAACGCTAGGACTAGTTTAGTCCCCCTGTCGGCGCACAAGCACTATAACGTCAGATTTGGCGGGGGAAAGTACAGACAAGGCCTCAAGACCCTTCTCGTCTGATCTTCCCAAGCTTGCCATGCTTCTATAGAAAACGATACCAGCTATCAGTGACAAACATAGTGAATATGTCTACAGATGACCCTTTCGCCTTCCTAGGTGACACCAAAGCCACCCCCCAGCGGAAACCGACTACGAAGCCTCGATGGCGGGAAAAACTATTTTCGAAGGATAAACAAAGCAAGGGCGCAGTTGGCGGCGGTGGCAGGGGTGGGGGTGCGACCGACCAGCAAATTGAGTCGTTTCTAGCCCCCGTTCGTTCGAATACTGTATCGTATGGATCTCATGGAGCTCACTCGACTGCTGGGGCCTCACGGGGACTTCCAACACCACGTTTAGATGTCTCACAACGGTGGCAGTCATCATCATCCCAAGATGTTTCAGAAGCCTCTCCCATTGCGAAACCCGCTTCGGCTACCGATAGCTATCCATCGATGAGCTTTCCAAGGGCTCCCCCGAAAAACCCCGCTCGGAAAGGCCTGCGAGTCAGGTTCACTGAGAGGGTGCCCGAGGTGATCGGTGAGGGTGGTGACGAATCGGAAACGCCCACGGTGGTGATATCCAAGAATCGCAATCGTCAAAATAGTCACGGGTCAAGTCAACAAGGAGATATACTGGATTCTCGTCAACCAACACTCCCTCAGCTTCACCTCGATACCTCTTTGGGAGACGGGTTTGCATCACGGCATCAGCGTACGAACACGCAAGACAAGATCAACCCCGCTGCGACCAAGCCGTTATTTTTACAGAGCCCTCAGGATTCGGATTTTCTCATGACACTAAACATGGGCCAGCCCGGGTCTCGGTTGTCATTCCGAGCATCGCCGGAGTCTAGCACGTTTGCGCAGCGAGTCCGGGATAGGATGCAAGCTGAGGAGGGTCGTGCTCTGCAACATCGTTATCAAGATCCCCCGTCGCCGAGCAATGACAATAAGGAAGGGCAAGGGCCGATGCCGGTGGCCCCAGCGGCCCCAGCGGTGCCCGATAGTCCAAGCTCCGAGTATGAAACACCTCCGATTTCAGAGGACGAGGCCGAACCAGAAGCCAACCCTTTCCGAAATCCTGCCAGCCCGCCATCGCGAGGACCTGTTTCTCCGCCGATTGAGCCTACGTTACCTTCTGGTCTCACACCGGCTAGTGTGACGATGAGTGCCTCTCCTCCAAAACCCCTGCCTCCTTCCAGGGACTCTGCCATGGGTAGCCCAGGCCGCCCGAGTAGTGGAGACAGCCGGGATGCTCCACGAAACCCTCAAGTTCCCAAGATGTCCTTACGGTCTATCGCTAACCAGTTTGGTGACGCTGCTTTCACGGACCTCAAGGCTTATGTAGCGCAGCATGAAAGCCTCATTCGACATAATGCAGAAAGGAGGAAGGCCTTGATGGAGTATTCGCTCACAGAGTGGGTGAGGGCTGCAGTATGGTGGTTTATGCGCGGGAAGAAAACACTTGAGGTGTACGCACGATCCCGCCCTTCGAGCTCCGGTTCCAGTCCGCAGCAGTCCAAGTCTACGGAAACCGCGAAACAGGCTGTGGTTGATCTTGGGAAAGCATTGTGGATATGTGAAAACGTTATTCCTAAACACAACGAGTTAACCCGTTACGGTGCGATGAGCGTCGACGCCTTGCTAGCAGTAATAAGCACAACTGGCGACAAACGCTTAGCTGACCTCCTGGGCTTGCACCAAACGATCTTAAATCACTTGCGCTCTTTGGCAATGTCTATCAAAAGGAACAATATCATTACCTCAATTGATGCCACAGGCGGTGCAGGAATCCAGGCTGAGACCAGTATGTGGTTGAAGTATCCTGCCTTTGCTCCAGATGTCTCAGCCATCCTTTCTGGTACTGCCACGAGGTCTATGTTGGTCGACAAGTCTGGACAAGGGCCGAATCTGGCACAAACTATGCCACTAGGTGATACAAGTCGATACTTCAGCTATGGAAGCATGTTTGTGAAGGTTATGGTGAGCTCAAGTGAGGATGGTACTCACCATGACGAACCCCTGCCGTGCGTATTGTCTATTATCCGTGACCGGGCCGACTGGTACGTGTTTGCATCAATTACCAGCCAGAATGAATTGGTCAATGTCATGATTCAGTCAGATAAGAAAAAGGGCCCTACATGGAATGATGTGCACTGGCGTGTGCGATCAAACTTCATGCAGGTGAAACTTCCCCGTGGGTTCCAGTTGGATGTTATGTTCCAAGAGGACGATTTCAAAAATCTGTGGAACATCGTGCAATATACACAGCAAACCGAAGCTAGTTTGCAGCCGAAATCCGATGAGACTACAATTTATGAAACTACCTTAAAGGTTTTCCAATATATGGATCCTAGCAAGAGCAAGGCGTTCCCTGCTGAACCTATTGAGCACTGCCGCGTTCGGCTGTTTGAGCGCTCCATGACCGTGACTGAGGGCACTGGTAGCCGCGAATTACACCAAGGCTACCGTATTGCAGTTCTCACAAGCCCCAAGGTCAAGACGCTCAGCAATGTAAGCCACATTATCGGTCATAATGCACCAATCGTGTTTGGTCTTCTCAGAGGTGAAGATGGAGCGCCGGCTCTCATGCTCAAGGTCAAACAGGATGGCAGGAGTCGTTCCATGCTAATGACGTTTCACGACGTCGAGGAGCGCAGTGCCCTGCATTCTCTACTACTCGGAATGACAACCAAAGAGGGGGAGGTTAAGACACCTGATATTCCTATCCGTGCTTACGCCATCGAACAGCCAGCTGATCGATTCAACGGTCAGCCGGAGACAGCCCACTTACAGTTTCCTGCTGGTAGTGTGTCGGTTATTGATCAGGAGCACGCCTTTGTCGACCATCAATATGGCCCAACTATTCTCTCAGAACATTTACGGGCTTTCGTGGCGACCGAATGGGGATCTGTAACGGACCGTATCAACCTTGGTATGTCGCATAATCTGGTCTCGCCGAGCTACTGCTAATACTGCTTTAGGGCCTGGCGAGTTGAAACTGGGTCTGGAAATTAACAACCGTACGGGCCTGAGTCTGTACCGGCCCGGACAACATGATCTGACCGTTTCAATCGCCGAGAATCTCACCGCTCCTGAAATGCCAGACCGTTTTGCGGATTTCATGCAGATCGCGATGGTGAAGCCAATGGTCCGCCGGTTTGACTTCGCGACTGTCAAAGGTACTTCTTCTTGCCAAGCAGCGGTTGACCTACCTAGTTACTGACTTTAGCAGACCTTCACAAGTTTGAAGCCGCTGTCACAGGATTCAACGTGCTATACGACGGGTATGATGAACTTTCTTTGTTGCCAAGTCTCGCCAAAGACTAACGGAGACAGTATTGCTACTTCCTTCACGATATCACGACGCCGCATGGTGGTCCCAATCACGAAGAAGTGGGAATCAACTAGAGCCCGGATTCAAGTGGTTCAACATGACAAGGTTATACAATTGATAGCATTTTTGAATGACTTCCACCATGGAAAGTGCATGAACTTTGTACTCAAAGGCACCGATGTATACGAAAACTTTACCCGCTCGGGCAAGTTTTGCATTAAGCTGTGTGATGCCAAGTTTGCGCTACCAAAAACCGGCGATGATCCCACGTCTAGTTTCATCTGCTTGGACATGCCCGATTTCCCCAGCGAGAATGATGATATTTCGATTGGCTTCGATTCTGAAGCTGGTATGTTTTGTTCCCCCCGACGGAATGGTAGGCTGCGCTAACACTTACCGACCTAGACCGAGCCAATTTGCAAGCTGCTCTTCCAGGATCGTCTCGGGAGGCATCTCGAATGAGTTCTCTTCGGCGGTAAACCCGCGTCTAACAAATGACACTGTATCTATGTGGCCACCATTGATGACTTGTACATATGATAACGCAATTGAACGGCGGGACCCACGTGTCACGTGTTGCCCCTCTCTCCAGGTCTTTCCCCCACTTCTCTCAAGAGGCCGGCGTGGAATCCGCAGTTCCAACCGGCGACCCTCGTTCTCCCCTCTCTCCTAGCCATTCTTAGGTTCCAATACTGTACAATGGCTCCAACCAATGACAGCATTGCCGCTGCTACGCATGCCTTGCATGCAGATGAGGCGCTGAACGTGGTCACCGATGTAGCCCCTCCGCTGCACCTTTCCACTACGTTCCGGTACCCTGATGATCCCGAGGACCTTGTGCCGGCAGCAGATCTCAGTGGTGTATGTTCCTTTGATTCTCGGCTACTCTATGCAATTGGTTGAGCCGGTCTGATAGTGTCGCTTTAGTATGATCAGGACAAGACCAAGCACATCTATTCTCGTCTGACGTCGCCTAATTTGAACCGATTTGAAGCCCTCCTGTCTTCACTTCTCCATGGCGAGGCGATCAGTTACTCGTCCGGTCTATCGGCCTTGCATGCAGCACTCGTCCTCCTGAATCCCCGCCGAATCGCAGTTGGAAACGGATACCATGGATGTCACGGTGTTATTAAGCTCTTCAGCCGTCTCACCGGTCTTCAAAAGCTGGACCTCGACTGTCCCGCTGAGCAATTAGAGTCGGGAGATGCTATCCTTCTGGAGACCCCGGTCAACCCCGAAGGCACCGCTTTCAACATCGAAGAGTACGCCAAGAAGGCTCACTCGCGCGGGGCGTATCTTATTGTGGATAGCACCTTTGCTCCGCCGGGTCTGCAGGACCCATTCCAATGGGGTGCAGACTTGGTCATGCATTCTGGTACCAAATACTTTGGTGGACACAGTGACCTCCTTTGTGGTGTTCTCGCCACACAGCGGAGTGATTGGGCCCGGCGGCTGTTCGAGGATCGGATGTTCTTAGGTAGTGTCATGGGCAATATGGAGAGCTGGCTGGGGACGCGCAGTTTGCGGACCCTGGAGGTTCGCGTGCAGCGGCAGAGCCAGAATGCCACGAACCTAGTCACATGGTTGAACAACGCGCTGCAGGCGCAAAACCCAGCTCCTGGCAGCGATGAGGCTGTGACCCAGGCTGCTCTGCAGCAGGTATTCCACGCCAGCCTGCAGAAAGAGGATGAATCGTGGTTGCTCAAGCAGATGCCGAACGGGTTCGGACCGGTGTTTTCGATCAGCATGAAAACCGAGGACTATGCACGTAAGCTCCCCAGTAAGCTCGCCTTCTTCCAGCATGCTACCAGCCTCGGAGGTGTGGAGACCTTAATTGAGTGGCGAACGATGAGTGATGTGACGGTGGATCGCCGGTTGTTGCGGATCAGTGTAGGATTAGAGAATTGGGAAGACCTCCGGAGGGATTTGGTAGGCGCATTCCGGGCGTTGAGTGAGTAAAATCTGATTCACGACATGGTATGGACATATAATTTGATACGTCAATGGAAATGGTCAGATCGACACGTCTGATTCCGTTTAATTTGGTGCCGTAACGTATCGGAGATAATCACGTAGCTGATAAGCGATGATATCAACATCAACCCCGCATTTATATATAAACTAAACACATGGATGAATTGGGTCTAGCCTTCGCCCCTCTCGTAAACTTCAACTCATTCCTACTCCGACTTCCTCATTTACACAGTACATTCGATTCATCCCCACAACCAAAAAGGAAAAGAAAGAGTACAGAAAGAAATCAAGAAAAAAAAAATGACAACCCCAACCTTTCAAATCCACTACTTCTCCTCTGCAACCACCTACACCGGCAAACAGACTGAATCCCTCCGCGCCCCACTTCCCCTCAACCAGCTCTTCGATGTCCTAGAGTCCAAGTACCCAGGCATACAAGAGAAGATACTGAGTAGCTGTGGGGTGAGTCTGGGGGAGGAGTATGTGGATGTCACTGATTGTGAGGGAGTGGTGATTGAGGCGGGGAATGAGGTGGCTGTTATTCCGCCAGTTAGTTCGGGGTGATTGATTCACCTTTTTGTTTTCTTGTGTTGATGGAGAGAGAGGTGAGGAGAGTGTTGAGTGGGAGGTTGTGTTTTGTTTTAGGTTAGTGAGTTGGTGTTTGGATTTGAGGCTGGATTTGGCTGACTGGATTATTTAGGTGCTACGTACAAGGGATGAAAGACATATGGAGCAGAATCTGAAGAACAAAAGAAAGAAAGAAAGAGGCAGACAGACAGACAGACAAACAGACAGAGAATTTCCGGGAATGGAGAGTATTAGGGCAAACGGTACCAATATACAACAGACAAGACGGAAATCACCAAGGAAAAAGGCATTACTTCACAATGCAACGCTTCGACAATACCCACCGACCACATCACCATCAATCCCCCATAACCAATACACATTATTCAAGTCAAACCGTTTCAGCCGTCCAATTTCTCCGTTCCACTCGCCTTCTTCTGCTTCCAGAGACAGATGCAACAGATCATGGAGAAAAAGAACATGATACTAGCTTGTCGTTAGCACTAGGTCCAGCCCCAAAGAAACGGCACTGAAGAAAACAAGAGACAAGGACATACCACAAAGCAATACTCAATCCCCAGATACTCTTCGCCTCTAAGCAAACCCCCTTGCTCGCACCAATCAAAGTCCCGTACTGCAACTTTCCGTTCAGGTGGGATAGGTAGCTGCTTAATTTCGTGGCAAAGGCATATGCGCTGGAAATCTTGTCGGTGGCCTCGGCAATCTTGTCACATTGCAGATACGAGAGTGGCTTTCCGATTATGACAGCCACGACGATGACAGCGATGAGGAGGAGGAAGTCTGCGATGGCGGCAGCCAAGAAGGGGAGAATGTTATCGAAGAAAAGAATCGTTGTGATTATGCAGTAGATTACTGCTATGCAGGTCTAATTTGAATTAATCTCTGTTGGGAGCTCTGTTTTGAATGGGGTTATGATTGGGATTAGGGTCGGGACCATACCACTGTGATTGTGCCGATAAAGATACTAGGAGGAGTGAGGTCACTGTTCACAATCTCTGCGATGAAGTTGGCCGTCAATCCGATGATCGCAACAAGAGAGCAGGCCTGGATGATCCGGGCGATCATGAAAGTTGCGCCAAGGGCTCCGTATTTCGGCATGTTGGATGGTTGTATATATCTGCCGATCAAGACAGGATGTAATGACTGTATAACGGGATCTTTTCACCACAGAACAAGAAATGAAACAGTTAAAGGAGCGGTATTACGTATATATCAATATAAAGAACGTGATTCACAACAAGGACACAATAAAGAAATCGGAAAGGAATGTGCGACTCAATATTAAGTAGAAATTGCGATGACCTGACTGTGACTTATCTCCCATCTCCCAAGACCAAACCACACCCTTATATACCAAAACCCAATCCCCGAATCCCAACTCAACGAAAACAAATATAGCACACACTCAAACACCCAAGATCTAGACCAAAACCACACGATCAAAGCTCACCCGCCAACCGCCGATCTCCAGCGCCTACCGACAAATCACAACCTCTATGACCAAAGTCCCAGGAAGAAAGTCTAGACCCCGTCCAAGCTCAAACAGGGAAGGAAGTTGAGCCTCGACCCCAGCGCATATATCCATATCTGCAGGGCGGCACCGGAAATAGAAATGGGACGCAGGATTGGGTGTGGTGGGTGCTTGGGGGCGTGAGATCCGCGTCGGCGCTTAGGGTGGCTTCCTGGGGGGAGCTCTGGGCCAATTGGTGGCGTGAGCTTATTTGGACTTGAGACGGGGGGGATTTAGACGAGAGTTTGGGTTGAGATGGTTTTATTGGGTTGTTTTTATTTGGTTTATTGTGGACTGGGCTTGGTGGATGTTATTTTGGGGTTGGGGTTTGATTGGAGGGTTAGCTGGGGGTTGGTCTAGATGTGAACTGATCGGATTGAAATCATCATTGGCAATGTTATTGAGAGTAGTGTTGATAAGAATGGTATAAGCATAGTGTGCATATAGATAGTTTGAAAGGTATGGATAACGGCAGCATCGTGTCATACTCATCCAAGCCTGAACCCTCCACTCGTCCGCTTCTGGAAGAATAACTCGGGATCATACTTCTTTCTTGTCTCGCGTGCCTGCTCAGTCGAGCCCAGACGGCTCCAGTAATCTTGCGCGTAGTTCGCGTCGTTCATGAACAACGGCCTGTAGACGTCTGGTAGCACGCCTTCGTCAATGTAGTTCGAAATAATCCTATCGAACCCATTGAACAGGTTTTTGTTCGCAGCGTCGATCTTCTCGTCACTTGCCGAGAAGGCATAGGAGAAGTCCAATTCGATAACGAGATAATCCTGATCAGTGGGAAAGTTGATAAGGTCCTAATGGCATGATATGTGTGATTAGCCGCTGTGGCTAGGGCTTAGGAAGTTACAGAACTTACTCCGCCACGGGCCTGAGCTTTTTGCGCGATCGTTCTGGGCATCGGCTGGAATGCGATGGAGCCAATCATATTCGGGACGCCCAGGACCGTATTTGTGATGTTAAACCAATGGTCGTAGTACGTTTGCATGACCTCTGCGCCGACTGTTTTGTTAGGAACCGGTGTTGTTTCCGTTGCGATGGTATACCGTTGGCCCCTGCTTTAATTAGTACACCAGTTTTACTAATATATGCTGATAGGCTGCCTTACTTCAAGATGAAGAGGTCGTTGTGTTTGAGCTGTGAGTACACGTTAGCTTGCTAGGTAGTCTGGTTAGAACTAGGGTGCGAACCAAATCGTAGTAGCTATCCCACGTCTTGGTCGTGTCCAATGGCCCAATGGCCTTGAATCGATCGAAGACGCCCTGCGGAGGCTCCGGTCCGTCGTAGAAGAGGAACATGATCCATGTGTTGATAAGCGCGGCATGCTCAGCCGTCACGATGATGGCGGCCTTGTCATCGGGGTAGTTTTCGGTGAAGTCACGGATGGCTTCGAGAATTTGAGGCGTCTTGTCCGCACTGAAGACGTAGTTCCCTCCCCAGACCTGTCATGGTTAGATAACTCTAAAACACCTTCTTCTAACATGAAGTGTTGACGAACCTTATGGTCCATTGGATGTGTCTGGAGGGTATAAGCCGTGACAATGCCGAAGTTGTTTCCACCTCCCTTGAGGGCTGCGAAGAGATCTATTGTTCCACTGTCACCCTCTGCCTCTGGTCCCAATTGGTTATGAGCGTTTGCCTACCGGTGTTTTCCTTCTCGTTTGCGTTCACAATGGTGCCGTTGGCCAGAACGACCTCGAAGTTAATGACGTTATTCGCTGCCCAGCCATACTGAGAGCTCAAGAAGCTCAGCCCACCTTGAGTGCCGAAGAGGTTAGCCAACAGTTCGAGTTACTTGAGCGGAAAGAAAAGGTTACCGTACCTCCAAGCATATATCCACCCACACCCACACCCCCCAGGCGACCACCAACAAGGGTCCGACCAGTTCCATCCAGGCCCTTCTGTGCATCTTCCCAAGAAAGCCCCGGCCCGATAATAGCGGTCTGATCCTCGGCATTATAGATGACATTGTCAAGGTTCTGGGTGGTGATGAGGAGCCCGTCCTGAATGCTGGCGAAGCCATTGTTGGGCATGTGTCCACCGGACTTGACCGCAAACAAGGTATCAACATCATGGAGCTCCTTGACGATCTGAGACATCTCCAGAGCGCTCTTGGGGGAGGCGATACATGTTGGGCGAAGATTACCGCACGCGGTGGACCAGTAGTCCTTCAGAACCTTGAGGAACGAAATGGTCAAACGATTTTCGATTGCTATGCCTTGCTGATCGAGCTTGGAGCATATGTCTGCCGCTGTTGCTAAAGAACCAAAAGCAGCCAGGGAAGCCACTATGGCTGTTCGCCATGTTTGGCCGGGTTTCATGGTGGTCAATGTAGATGATTATGGAGCAGGGAATATGGAAGAAGTGGATTATGTAGGTCACGGATTTTAATTTATGATACTATAGTCACTAAAATGCGTACGGGAAAAGCGCTATATATGTATGTGCTATGGCAGTTGGGCAGGGGCCGAAAAGGGGCCTTCGAACTACAAGACGAATAGTATCGCCTGGCAATGATAGCCTTCTTCAGGGTTCAATGGCCCCACTGTCACAATCACACTACCAGCAGCAGTGGAGCCGTATCGGAAACTGGTGCTGGGACTTAGGTAAAGGAAGACCTGGCTTCTGGAGAACGGCTACATTGCCCCGAGACCAGGTCTCTCTGCTGATCCCCGTGCGGCCTATGGCATGGGCTCAAAATCCGAAAATGATGTCGGCTATGGGCGTCTGAATTGCCAAAACCTAGCATATTAGAAGATTTGTAGCCCGAGGAAGAGGGGCTATGCGTTTCCTAACCGGAATATAATCCTCGATGGTTGTCCGTGCCAAGTTAGTATAGGTTCCATGGTAGCGAAGTGGACCTCCGATCGAACCGGAGATCAACGCATATTTTACTACTAAACAGCCCGGAACTGCGGCTGTATATTGCTAATGGAAAAGCTCCTAGAAAAACTTTTCTAATAACTTGGTAGTCATCCGCAAATCCACATATCCACACCCGGGCGCCTCAGATCAGGTTATTCGTTGAGTTTCAGGAGTTTGGTGGAAAAGGGAGGGACTGCTAGTCAATAACATCCCTGTTAAGGGACTAAGCCAGGGGAAAGGCATGCCTAATATCCGAGGTATTAATGCTGACGTTGGCAGTAGCAAACATCGTTTGGATCAGGGGCACGGAGTATTTCACCCTCAGTGCATATCGTTCTCCGCAAGAATGAACGCTTTCGAGGAATGTTTTTAGGAAAGCTATCACGCTAAATGCATAGCACAACTCAGATCACTTAAGCGAGCCTGTATAGTAGCGGCATTTGCGAAGTCATTCTTTCAACATCGTGCGGGGAAATACGCCATTGCATGACTGGTGTCAGAGCGATCATTAGGACGTTGGCAGATGAGGCTTTGGCCTGATTCGGTTGGGCAATTCAGGAAATGATGAACAGGCCCTAGGAGACTTAGACTAGATTATAAGGTTAGTTTGATTTAGCGGATTTAATTCACGGATATATTGCATGGTTTCGCCTGATCGACACTCCATGAGGAGAGTCGAATGCTTGGCAATTGCCGAAGGGAACGCGAACGACCAACGACCAACAACTCGACTATCACATTTCACATGCAAAGACGACAGACACGATCTTCCATAAACGTAAGGCAGCCGAGGATTTGCACTATAACCGTATATTTTTTTGTGGGTAGACGTGGAGACAGCGGAGAACTGAGTTTAGGGTCTATCCAGAGACCGAGGAGCCGGTAGAATGCCAAGCAAGTATCCGTAGCTTGAGTGTGGCAAATCCGCAGTGCACTTGAGCTATGCTTATCCTCCCAAAGCAGTAAACAAGGCGAAGAGAAGAAAGTGTCAGCAATTCACGGCCCTGTTTGACGGCATTGCGGTGGAATTACGCCGCCACGGCTATATCACAGCGGGTATCGGCAAGGAAATCTCCGTCAGCAGATGATTTGCCGGAAATGGATTGAGTCCAGGACTCTAGGCATCCGTTGATTCCTTCCCCTGTAAAGCCAAGCTGCATAAGGCTCCATCAACAAGGGTTATGGATAGAATTGCCGACAAATCAGGTCCCCGCAATTGAGACTGATTTAGAAACAGTCTGTTTGCTGGTCGACTCTCATTTCTTTGTAAACATGAGTGACTAATAGCTTGGTAGCTCGGAATTTTGTACCTTCAGATAAAAGCACCGAGATAGAAGCGCTAGCCAGCCACGCAGCTTAAGCATGTAGAAGACTAGATGGCTGGAATGAAAGAGGATATACACGTAGTTACCTAAAGAAGAGTAAATAGCTTAATCATATGAGTTTCAGACGCTAAGCCGAATTAAGAATTAACCGCGGAAATATTCTCAGGCTCACCGCCTCGGCGGTGGAGGACATTCTGCCGGGGCTACCCAGCAGGCTTTGCGCTGGAACTGCGCTGAAAATGTTGTTTGCCACGTCTCTTCGGCCTTGATTGAGGGGTTCTACTGTGGACTTGGGCATTATAATGCTCCATGATGTCTTTAACTCTACTGAGGAGTCGAGTATCACAGAGCGTGGCTGACGTGAGAATAATCAACCGGAACCGTTCAGCGTCCTCGATCTCCGGAGTTGTTTCTCACTTTCGTTCGCTCCCTCAACGCAATCAGTTTCCATTATGCCGCCGCGATGGGTCGAGCAGATATTATAGTGAAGTAAAGGTGTGGAATACTCAATTTGGTTGCGGTCGCGACTTCTCTGACCAGCTTTAGAGTCCCCCACAAGACCTCCTGAGGTCTTCTACTTCCATCGAAGACATCCGTCTTAAATCCGAGTTCGAGGAGAATAAAGATATCCGGGAATATCTGCGAAAATGGCAGGAGAATCATCCGAATCCTCTGGATCCTGTCCGAGGGCCCGGGACATCAAATACATTGGATGCTTCGGCACCTTGGGTTGGAAACATGCTAAACGACTATCGGGAAGCGCATGATGCAGGTAGCGATGCCCTGCGAGAGACAGACGAGGATGTTACGGACTTTGAAAATATTGCCGAAGAAGGGGAAGGAATGCATGACTTTCTGGAGCCGGGAGATCTAGTGGCACTGTCCTCGTATGCTGCCCCTCATTGTCAGCTGCTGGTTCAAACGTACTGACTGGTTCCTGAAAGTGCCGAAGGCATCCTGAATCTTGCCGTTTACGTTCGGTCTGTCTGCAAGCAGCAGCAATTCTACACTGATCGAGGAAAATGGCGCATTGCTTTTGCAAAGGATCTTGATTTCGTGATAAAAGGGTTTGTCCCACGAGAACTGGTGGCCCCCTTGCTACCCCATTTCCCCGACGCTCTCGCACAGCTCAGCTTGGAAATGCAATCAGCTATCGAAGGAGGGGTACCGAGGCCGATTGGTGCGCCTATTTTGCGGATGATCAATGATTTCAACGAACAGGTTCATCAGTTATACCAAGCGAATGCCTATCGGCTGGACAATATACATGAGATCGTGGCGGACGAGGAAGAGAAACTAGAGTTAACACTCGAAAATCTGACCTGTAAAGCGCTTGATATCACAAGTGACCAAGTCGACGATAAGATCTTGTTTGCCGTACATCGGGCCATTCGTCGAAATTCCTTTCTCATCGAGAATGATCGGAGCTCCATCTTCACCGACCACTATTTCGTTCAACCGAGGCGAGTCGCCAATATACTTGACACAATCCTCACATGGGTGCATGAACACCAAGAGTATCTCATCCGTGCCGTCACAGGAAACGAGGTGCCTAATCTGAAAGACCATCCTATCCAGCAATTCATCCAGAAAGCCCAGCGTCTTATAAGGCTCAGTCGAAAAGTTAGGTCTCCAACAATACTGGCTTCTGTCGGTCCAACAGCGCAGCGATACCAGCCTGGACAAGATGGGAAGCCTTTGGTTTACCGTGAGGTCTTGACAGAGACATTTAGTTACACTGATCGTATGATCATCGAATATCTTCAGCTTTGGTGTATTCCGCCCCGACGGATGACATCTGGAATTCTTCGCTCGGCTGGGTCACACATTATGCGCGCCACAGGAATGTATAGTGCGCTGGACACGAATGCAGGTACGGCTGCTCTATTCTTGCAAGAGTTGGGAGTTGTGGCCCCATGGGAGAATTTGCGATTACTGGATCAAAATTTGGCACTTCCAGGACATGGTGTATCCCCCCAGTCAGACAGAATGTGGGAGGATGTACAACGGGCCTGTGAGGAATTAAATTCCGAAGGCGTCACAGACAAAATGGAGAGTATGCGGACAGACTTTGGTGACCTACCGGTTTACTGTGTAGATGACCCTGGTGCGCAGGAGATTGATGACGGTGTTTCTCTGGAGCGCATACCGGGGCCAGAAGACACTTTCTGGATCCGTGTCCATGTCGCTAATCCATCTGCGTTTGTTAACCCTCATGAATTGATCATGGAATATGCGGCCTCTCGTGTTCAGACCGTTTATGCTCCGGAGCGAACATATCCAATGCTTCCTAACACGCTAACGCAAGAGCACTTCAGTTTGGCGCCTGGCCGTCCGACATTGACATTCAGTGCCAAGATGAATCTACAGGGCGAGATATTGGATACTGAAATTGTCAATGGCATAGCCAGAAACGTTATCTACATCACGCATGATAAACTACGCAGCGTATTTGAGCCCGAGCCACAGGAGGTTCTGGAACCGTTGACGGTAGGAGGGGAGTACTCCAACGAGCACACTCGTAATAATCTACGAGAAAAGTTATCTTCAGAGGATGAAGAGACCTTCAACACTCTGAGAGAGTTGATGCTCGCGTTCCGGGAACACCGACGAAGGAATGGCGCAATGGAGTGGCCATCGTCGATGGATACTCCTGTTTCAGTCACTGCTGGCAACGCACCATTGAAGCCATACAACATGCAATTGACAGAAGGCCGGTATATACTCGGGGACCCTATTATTCAACTTCGTCCCCGAAACGTTGATCCGCATGAGGTGCCTGATTTAACGAAACGCAATCTTGTTTCCACCCTGATGAATTTAGCATGCTACGTTTCCGGCAAGTGGTTGGCTGAACGCAACATCCCCGCCGTGTTTGATGGAACGTTCTACCATCCTGAATACCCGAAGTTGACCAACAGCAACATGACGGACTATGGAGGGAAGTCATGGCTGCAGTTGGCGGCTCCAAAAGGCATCTCTTCATCCAGCCCCACTCACCATGCGCCCCTGGGACTTGATGTCTATGTGAAGTCTACGAGTCCTTTGCGACGATATACCGATGTCATGGCTCATTATCAGATCGAGGCTGCACTGCGCTTCGAGCGTGAGCATGGTCGCCGGTTTGATGCTACCACCGATGAGTCCGTCCTCCCGTTCTCCAAGCTGGATGTGGACAACTTCATTTCGCGATCTCGTTGGAAGCGTAGTCGTATAATGGATATCGACTCGGCGTCGAAACAATTTTGGGCATGTATGCTCCTATTTCGTGCGTTCTATTTCGGCGAATGCCGCCTACCCGAAACCTTCACTTGCCTGGTTCATAGACCGTACAACGCGACTGCTCTGGTCGGATCACAATTCGCACAAGGATATTCAGGTGTCATAACATCCCTAGGAGTACGGTGTCAAATTGTCACGCCTCCTGAAATGTCTGATGTGGATATCCTGAGCGTTGTGGAAGCTAAGATTACTTCCGTGGATCTATCCCGCACGCTTGTCATTATGGAAGCTACACGCATGGTTAAGAAATTCGAGCGAGTAGGAGAATGGCGGTGAGATCTGCAAAACTACTATGTCATTCTAGAAGGCCTGAAGTTATATGACTCGGTCCTATATGTATTATACAACACTGTACTATAAACCATACCATCCCCAGTCTCGAGAGACGGAAAGTGAATAGAGGATTTTAATGAAAAACATATCTCATGCAAGATCGACAATTTTTGTACGCAGAGACTTCCCTATTAAATTAGGTCAATACTCAGGGGCATTTGCATACTCTTAATTGGAGACCTAACCTTTGATATACATAGATACTTTGGAAATTAAGGTTTAGTTTGGTTCTCAAATTCCGATGAACATTCTCCAGCTAGAATTTCCCACCCTAATATATGCAGGGATAAACGTCAGTCTCCAAGGATACAGCCGTTCTCTTTGGAACCACCAAATAGTACAACCAATGAGCCGGCCATTGGCATGTATTGTCAACCTCGCAATGAAGTGACTACACTGTCCTTAAATCTTCTCGCACTCCACTGGGAACGACTCCAGAATATCATCCGCCATCCAGCATTTTTTAACGTCGTCTGAACCACGGACAGCGCAGCTGGTGATAGCATCTTCAATTGCCCCCCTAAAGGCCCGAAGTGCCACCATCCATAGCACATACCCAGAGTCGCCAGGCAAGAGACGCAAGAGCCTCGATGACCAATAACTCTCCCAATCCTCCTCCGACTCATCCTCGTCGGGAACGTGGAGCTGGACGAGCAGTCGGCGGCGCTTTTCGACATAAGTGCGGTAAGCCACCATAGCATCCTGCCGAAGCGTTAGAGTAATCCTAAAGACAACGCGTAACCCAAACGTACATGATTCTCGTCTGTCAAGGTATGTTCACGCCGGTGAGTCTCTTCAGTCTTGTTGAACGCGCTGTTTAGTTCACTCAGAGCACTGACAACACTTGAGCGAACACGCTCTGGCCACTTGTACTCATCTTCGTTTCCCTTACGCGTGTCCCAAAAGCCAGTAGCCCATTCAAGAATTTGGGAGTAATCCCATCCATTCCCTAACATACCCAGTGCCACCTACTTGTGTTAGTATAGTATTATGAGATGAAGGTTACGGGAACATACTGAATCACAAGCTGTGCTATCGTGCGAGCATTGGTGACAAAGGATGGACCCTTTGCCACCGAAGTAACAGTTGATTTCGAATGGACGATCAGTTTCCCTCTTGTACCTTCCAGCGCAGAGTCTTTGGCAATGCATGCACCAAAGAAAGAATGGCTTGACGCTACCGTCACTAAGGGGGCGAACTTGTGGAGGCATTTCAGCGAAGGCTTGTGAGTGGGTAGACGAGAAGATGCGACTTTTGGAGAGTAAAATGATGCAGCAGTGAGGAAATAAATTTATTTATGAGAGGTGGCAACGAAGTGTGAGTAGTAATGAAGCTTAGAGAGTTAGCTGCGTGTGGTTTACCGGAATAGATCCTTCATAGACCGGTGAATAGGATATGATATTTGAAGAAAAGCTGGCGTAGTAGTATGACGATAAGGTCTTAGGAGATACTGCAATGATGTGTCAGAAGCCAAGAAGCTTAGAGAGCCAACTCCGTGTTGCCCACAAGTATAGATATTGTGTTACTTACTGTTGACAACCACTTGCACACTACACTTGGTTGGATTGTCTACTGAACTAACACGGATTACTTCGGGTCCCAGTTATAGCTCTAATAGCAGGGCTCCTCACTACTCATAGTCATTTTAAATACTGTTGAAGCTGCCTAAGTAGGCCTAGCGATGTGATTCCTAAGTGGCTTCTTCTCCCACAATTATGGGGATAGAATGAAGCATCTCCATAGGAGTTCAACCGGGCTTTACTTGTAAGATATACCGCTTATACCTTTACTCCTGATATGTACCAGGATAAGAGATATCAGATCAAGAAAGGTTACTTGTTGAAGGTATGCCCGAGTTGATCCAGTTCCACATATCTATGAGATGTTATCTGATCGACAAACTATCAGGCTGTATGTTAGTCGCTGTCTTTGATACTTTGAGGCAGGCAAGGTGTATCACATTCCCGGATAATCACGGTAGATATAAGAAACTGTTGATACAGCTATCCAACGAGATTCTCAAATGTAAGGGTCATGCAAGGAAACAAAGCTCGAGGGTCTGGCCCGTATACAGTAAAGAGCTATTCCGTATTGGGTAATATGTATACCACTTCGGGTTAGGGTAATTAGATCCGTTAATGCCTATTTAAGCAATTTATACTCTGGGGTGGGTAAGGCCAGCCTTGATCTCGTGAGAAGTAGTGAAGTACTGTCGCCAGACGAGATTGCAATTTACTACTTTGAGAAATTTTCATTGCTGTTCAGAAACGCCATGATTGCCGAATATGGGCATTTCAGGATGTTATCGAGGGCGTGTTGCTGCTTGTTAGTACACAATGCCGCTGCCTGACCTTCGGGCCTCACCTGGTTCCCAATTATAAATACCTGTCGACAGAGTCGAATGGCGAGGAATTCAGATAGCAAGCAGATCGTTTCATTTGCAAGCACACAAACCTCCAAGCGTCACTCAACGCGAATCTTTCGAGAACCTACGAGACAAAATGCCCTCCGCAGTTGCCGTCGCCAACACGGCTCCCACGCCAACCTTCAAGAAACATGTAGTCGTGGGACCGACCAACAAGAAGTACACACTGGCCACTAAGAAGCTACCAGAATCACTCGTCATGTCTGCCCGGAATGTTGAAAAACAGGAATTTGACCCGGCTCGCCACCTAAACATCATCCCTCCGAAGAAGATTTTGAGGATGGCAGACATTGGACTCGAGGGTGTTGGTATCTCTGATACAGCAGTCTCTGAGCCATTCAGTCTCTGGACTGAAGATGCCGTCAAGCAGATGAGAGCTGAGATATTCAGCGAGGCGATGCTCGAGAACTGCCAGGTCTCTTCCAGCTTCGCATCAAACATGGTTAGAGGCTATAATGCAAAGTAAGTCATCGCCGATCCATGGTTGTGAGTATGACCCTCTGTTAACATTATATGCAGGCTCGCTCCGTTTATCCACAAGGCCTATTATTGCCCAGAGCTCCTTGAAGCCGTCTCAGCTATTGCCGGGATCGACTTAGTTCCTGCATTCGATTACGAGATTGGCCATTGCAACATCTCTTTCAACGAGAAGAAGCCCACACAGGCTGAGCTTGAGAAGATGGGTGAAAATGGAGATAGCGAGGCTTTCGCGTGGCACAGGGACAGTTTTCCCTTCGTTTGCGTGACTATGCTGTCGGATTGCAGAGACATGATCGGCGGGGAGACGGTTATCCGTACGGGTGATGGAAGCACCATGAAAACGCGCGGGCCGACGATGGTAAGCTACGACTATTCCGATGTCTTCATCTGTAGTTTACTAACGGTTCTAGGGAACGGCTGTTGTGATGCAGGGCCGTTATATCGAACACATGGCGCTGAAATCGTTTGGCGGCGGAGAGCGCATTTCCATTATCACACCTTTCCGGCCCAAGTCACCATTCGCGAGAGATGACACTGTTCTTACAACGGTTCGCTGTATCAGCCGCCAAGATGAGTTGTACCATGATTATGCCGAGTACAGAATGCGCAACCTGAAGGCTCGCGTTGACCGACAACTTGAGCTGATTCAGAAGGGTCGACGCCAAGGGGGACGCTTTGATATTGAGGGTGCCCGAGCTTGGCTCAGCGAGCAACAGGAGTACATCGAGTCCATGTTGACAGAGATGTTCGACTATGAGAATTAGCACCCTTCGTTCCTTAGACAGCACTTTTGAAGATGGTTACAGTGTTGAAACTTCTATTTTGAGCTTGTTAGTTAGCGTTTATCGAATCTACGTGTTTGCTCTTCTCTCACATCCCCTGATTAAGTCATGCGCACGTAAGTGAACCAGCCGTTTAAGAAATCCGAGCCAAATGCGGAGAGAGGGAGGTATGTGGGGAAAAGACCCGCATTCATGCGGAGACAGGAGTGTGCCTTATCATGGCCAGCAGCGTATCCGGGTTAGAGAGATAACATTATCATGAGTAGGTTTGCTGTCAGTCTAGGTGAGCCAATTGATAAGACCACGGGAATCTTAGACTTAGACGTGGTTACCATAGGTCATGAAAAATCCAAGATAGAGCATCTCCTTGCTATTTGAGGATTAGTGCTTGTTTATGTATGAGGATGTGTAAGGTGGATGAGGCTAGACCAGGCCCACTAGAAATGTCTTGAGTTAGGTCTTATCATGGCACATGATCGACCCCTCCCTCTGCCTTGCTCAAGTCATTTGTAACTTTTCCGCCATGTTGGTTCCACGGCGCAACTGAGAAAGGCGGACCCATCCCTCTCAGCGCACAGGCAGTGAAGAATGAAAGCGACGCCAAGACAAAAGCAGACAAAGAGTCGCAATGGTATTGAATCCCGCTCCGTAATTATATGCTCAAACCAAGACTGATGGCGTAAATTTAGGATGTATAACATGTAAAGCGAGGCGGGTAAAATGCGACGAGACAAGGCCGTCCTGTCAACAATGTTCTCGTCAAGGAACTACCTGTGGCGGCTATCCGAACTTCCTCAGATGGAGAGCCGTGGAAAAGATTAACAATGAGCGTGTGGCAGGTGATGGTACTGTATAGAATGCGCCAATTACCTATTTCCAAAGGCATCACTAATCCCCTACAGGTACTCGGAAGATGAGAGAGCGTCGGCCGACAAAATCATCCTATCGTTCGCTCCGAGAAAATAGTGACGCGCCTGTTGATTCTTCCATGGCACAGGCTGTCTTTGACGATCCCTGGACCCCCCTAGCTAACATACTTTACCCGTCTACAGCGGCCCTGCATGAGACGTTCGCAGCAGACAGCACAGCGGTCGGTACGGGGGACATGGCTAGTGACTTTCCTTTTGGACTCTCAGGCCAAGAGCAGTCAATCGTGCATAGGATGTACAGTTCCTCTACCGGGACATCTACGGAGCCTCCCTACCTTGACTGTTTCTCATCCGCGGTTGCAGTGAATCCGGCTAACCACGAATTGACAGGACTTCATGACTTGGGCTTGGAGACAACTGAAGACGCTTCAGCAAGCGACGATGACCTATGCAGGGCCATTCAAAGCCATGAAGAGATTATCCAGAAAGATGAAAGATTCCAAAGAGTTGATGTTGAGGAGGTCCATTGGCAACATGACATCCCGCCGGGCGGGGGCTTCAATGCCGATATACTTGGATCCGACAATTCCGATCCAAATGAATTGGATACTCTTGTCCGGCAGCTACAGTTCCCAGACGATAGCCAGGAGATGATTGGACGTCTCTTCGTGGGGCACACGTCCAATATACTGTCTATCAGGGAAGACGAAAACATGGACCCATGGCAAGGGCTTGTCTGGCCTATGACGCGTGATTGTCCTGCGCTTTACCACGCTCTAGCCGCAATGACGTGTGCACACATAAGCAATACCCAACAGCAACTTAATCTACTCAGCATGAAGCATCTAAATCTTAGCGTCCAAGCTCTCGTCATCAGTATGAACAACAGCAGGATGTCCTTGGAGGCTGCCATTGCCACCAGGCTCGCCCTTGCCTTCGCCGAGTCCTGGGATTGTCACGCATCAGCAACGGGGATCACTCATCTCAACGATGCTCAAGTACTCATTCAACGGGCTATCCAGGAACGCTTTGCTTCGGGGCCTATAAACAGTGAACTGGAATGTCTAAAATTCCTTATCAATACCTGGTTGTACAGAAACGTCCTTGCTCGCTTGACATGTACCGAGCCTACAGGTACCACGATCGCCGAGTCCGTGACCACATACACTTCTATACTGCCTCATATAGACGAAAAGGAGATTGATCCGCTCATGGGCTGTGGTACTGCACTCTTTCCATCAATTGGCCGCCTGGTGGAGCTTGTCCGTCGCGTCCGCGGCCGACCGGAGAATCGCAACTCTCCTGCGATAATCTCGAAAGCTATTGAGATAAAGATGGCTCTTGAAGGCTGGGTCTCACCCGTAGACTCGGACAGCAAGAGCTCAAATATTTCCGACTTAATACAGACCGCAGAGGCATACCGAGGCGCTGCGCTTCTACTCCTTCGGCAAGCAGTCCCGGAGCTTCCTGCCTCATGTTCAATATCGAAATTAGCGCAGAAAACTCTCGTCTTTCTCGCCACCACACCGCCATCATCTCGGACGATACATGCGCAAATATTTCCGTTGATGATAGCAGGCTGTGAGACGTTCGACGATGACGATCGAGAGTGGGTTCGTCAGCGCTGGGAGCTCATGTCCCGACGCTTGATGACCGTGGTACCATATCGATGTAGAGATATGACAATAGAGGTATGGCGAAGGAGGGACGAATTTGAGACACGCCACGGCCTACGTGACCTGATAAAAGCTCACCGACCTTTTCCCATAATAAGCCGTCGCGCGATGGATACCACGACGCTTTACGATTCACTCCGTGTTCCTCAGAGCAATATTGACAGCACTATAAGTCAAGAGGGACTGAAGCCGCCTTCTGCGGAAACACGGTCAGGTCCAAGGTCATCGGATTTCCCGGACTCGGCTGCATTTCAGAAAGGGACAGATCCTGTCACAAGGGCGGGGTTTATCAACTATACCATTAAAGGTGAGTTACATTGGCTCAGGGTTATGAAGGACTGGAACTGGGAAAGTAAGTATCAGATGTCCCTCTGCGTATATGTTCCTGTACGCTGATTATGTATTCCAGTTACGCTCGCGTGAACCTAGCCCGCTCATATCTCTTATTTTGTGTTCTCCCTGTTAGTCGAATGTGGAGAACACTAGTCAAATACAAATTGTACCTTGTTTTGAAACATATTTCAGCTCTTATAGTTGATTCGGCCATACGAAGTGACTTGCTCAGCTCCTTTCACCTTCGTCCGTGCATACTCGCCTAATTTCTTCTCATCTTCCAGAAAGCGACAAAACTTCATATCCATTTCAAAGCTATGGAGGCCATACGGATATCCCAAGTCCGACTGAGAAAGTGGGCCTCTTTTCTACACTTGGACCATGACTGGACAATACATGCCTTGTCCAATAGCCTCTAAGAAAGCTTGATCACATATGTGGTTTACTTCCAAGCCCATCTTGCCACGCGACCAGACGGAGACATACGTACACCTGTTAAGTTCATATCAACTGAGTTTCATCGATTTCCCACTCCCCTGATGCTACTGCTTAACATCGACCAGATCACAGTCGGAACCTGGTTATTGTCATACTTGAATTTTTTGGGGTGTATCGTATACAATGTCTCTTAATAATGGAAGAAATAACGGATCTCCAGAGCCACAAGAACAATAGAAATCCAGGACATTAGAGCTGCTGATATGAAGGCCGCCTGGCTTACGGACGGGGTTCGGTTCGGTACGGCTCGGGTTGAACTGTTGAACCCTTGGTACCTTGGGAATTCAACCCAGCCCGACCCGAGCGACCGACCCGAACCCAAGTCTATATCCAATGAAGTCGATTGGGACACCCGCCCGAGAGAGTTCCAAAATTCGGACAAGCCGAGAAGATTGACAATAGAAGTCCTCGTCTTACATGGCCATGGATACTTTGATGCTTAGGCTAATCAAGCTTAGAGAAGCAAGATACTATTGGTTGGGTCCACTGGACATCTACATTCTGTGGAGCAGCTGAGGTTTGAATATCATACTGATGTGTTGCCGACTGAAATGTTTAATAATTTGGTACTGGAGGATACTCGCGCTTCCAATGCTAGTCGCTTCTGACGCTGAACAATGAGATGCCGGCAAGAGTGGTGGTTATGCGGAAATCATCGGACAGCCATTAGGCGTATCCGCTATTCTACCAGTCTTTTAAATCAGTGAGAGGAGTAGTGTAAATAATCCTCTATCCTATACCAACTCAATACTTACGACCATCAGATATAGGGAACAGGGCTTCCCATATACACAAGTAGTGCTTAAGCCAGGTGTAAGCTCGGCGAGAATATCAAAGTAGGCTCCTAGTCTACTACGTTTCTTTGGTTGGACATATAGAACTAGATAATACGGGCAGTGGCAGTGCCTATAGTACAGAAATATATACTGAATGACGTGGAATATGTATTTAACCGGAAACACTATTGAACCTCTCGTATAGCTCTATTTGTTTCTTTTCTTCTTGCCCCAATGGCGATCATCCAAGAAAAAAAAGAGACCTTCTGCCCCAGCTGAACTGCAAGATTCTGACCCCCCAATTTATTACCACTATTTGAAGTACTTTTTCAGTAGAATACACCGTTAGTAACTTAATCAAAAATGAAACTTTAGTAAAAAAAAAATCGGCTCTTATTCTTTTTCCCCTGCTGATTAGTATTAGCATTAGTATTGATATTATTATTTGCTCTTATGATCCTGATGTATCAACTTATGTCAGCTGATGATTTGTCCCGCACTTTGCCCTTCGAGATCGTTTTTCTTACTTCCACTCCTCTTTAGCTCTCTGTATGTACATCTCTTTATTGTCTTATTATCTACCGAGTCCCCGCCCCAGGTATTTTTCGTGGCCATTGTTAATCAAGGGAAACACAGAGTCAGAACACTAGGTGAATTGTTTTTATCTGGCGGCTTAACATACCCCAAGCTATCAGTCGCTATGGAGACAAACGCAACCAATGGTAGGCTTATGGACACCATTATGTTACGATGTCTATTTATTCTTTTTACCCTTGTCTGGTTCATGCTGCTGATGAGTGCATCCAGGGAACATGTTAGACGTTGAAATCAACTCAGCTTTTTTCAGTGGGCCGCTTCTACCGGAGTTATTACGCCGAGTTATGGAGTATCTCAGTGATGATCTCCCTTCTCTGCGATCGGCAGCCTTGGTGAACAAGTCATGGGCTGCGGAAGCCATCAGTGTCCTTTGGCAACAGCCACCGGTGGAAGCCTTAGCCTCGAGCCTAGACCACCACCGCCAATTCTACGCGCGTCAGGTTCGTGAGCTAAATTTTGGGGGTTCAGAGGACGGAAAGCAACATGCACGTTTCCGTACGCTAGAGTTCCCAAGGCTAAAGCGTCTGACAATCGACTCGTATAATCCAGGAAATGGAGAAAAATTATGGCTTGGTCAATACATACAACCGAGCTTGGAAGAATTCAGGTTTTATGGGTCTGAGCCGGCAGAAGACTTGCTTAACCAACTGGAAACGCGTTGTCCACGATTACAGAGCGTTTTGATCGATTATGCATTCGAGGGAATAAACACCGGGCGCCTAATACAATTTTTCGACTGTTGCAGATCTCTGAGATCAATCCATCTTCCATCTTTTATGGATGCTTTCGTCGACGACCAGATGCTTGCCTACCTTGCCCGTCATAATGGTCTTGAGGAATTGGAATTGGGAAAGACCATCACCTATGGGATGATTGAGAGAGCCTTTGATGGGGTAGAGGCCCCTTTCCAGTCTATCCAGCGCCTCACAGTTCAATTGAAATCGAAAGCAGTTGAACCCCTCACTGCAGCTATTAAATCTGCTACTAATCTTGTATTGACCGTGGACGATAACGAGCTGAGCCCTTTGCCACTGGTCAAGTCCCTGTCAAAACTTACTGAACTTGACATTGTATTTTGTCAGGAAGGAGTCTGGCCCGCCACAGACCTACTTGCACTCAAGGGATTGAGGAATTTACGCAGACTGTGTATATCTTCATTGGAGGACCCCCCAGCGTTCCCCGCATTCACAGACCAAGAGTTCATCCAGATTTTCGAGCATATGCATCATCTCCAGGAGTTGGTATTTCAGATCCAGTGCAAATTGTCAATAGTAGCGATCACTTCGCTAGGAACGCATTGCCGTGAACTTGAATCTTGTGAGATATTTGGTTCCTATGACTTGCATGGCTGGTCAACCATCGAACGACCGCTCTTTCCACAGTTAAGACAGCTTGACCTCGGAGCAGCAGTATCTGGGGAGCGAGCATCAGAGTAAGCCTATCACCCATGGCTTCTATAGCGTGATTTACGTTCTGACAGCTTCTATGAATTCAAGATCATCCTCATTGGCTACAAACGCCCAGGTGCTTGCGCAACTAATCGCAGAGCATGCACCAAAACTGGAAGAATTATACCTACAGGATGATGATGAATTTTCCAACGAGGTGGTGGCAGCGTTCAAAGCCCAGACTGGTAACGAATACAACTCATAGTGCGTACAAGGCGTGGGGGTGAAAGGAATAGCCATATTCATACTGTTTCAAACGGAATGTTCTACTGTGGGCACACATCCCGAGACTTAGATTTGGTGATATCGAATTTTGCTATTTACCGCAAACTAGAGGGCAGTTTCGCCGATATCCTGTATAACAAATCCCTGAACATCCACCTTCTGACGCCATGCGAGACATCATCATGCCAAGGCCGATCAGGCAGAGCATTTGCCACTGAAGCAATAACCACAGTTCTCACCACCTCCCTTGTTCACGTCGATTCCTCCGGATCCGTCGGAATTCTTGGCGCAGCACTTGCCCTTGGTTATCGTTTTACTATCAGGTTATATTAGCAAAGTGTCCCAGGTCCCTTCTAAGACAACAGGGGTAATGTACCAGTTATGAAAGGAGTTTTGTGTTGCGAGCTTCTTTCCGCCACATGTGTCCGAGTCTTTCCTCTCACCGCTGCAGCTCTTACGCTTGTCGAAAAGAGACTCCGCTCTAGCGTGCACTGGCGTGACATCTTCGGCAGCAACGGCGTTGTTGCCTGTAGGGCTCGCAACACCCAGAGTGGTGATGGCGAGGAAGGTATAGAGAAAGGTAGTAGAGATCTTCATATTGTATCACGACAATTGAGGTTATGAGTGAGATGGGCTTTAAGCGTGATGCTGATGTAGATTCTGGATAAAGAAGAGAATATGCTGGTTCTGAGAAAGGTTGTCTCCTGTTTGAAGGAGCGCAATCCCTCCTTTATAGGCACGTCCCCGGCCCTGGAATATCCACATGAATTATGCATCGTAGCCAAGGCTTACAAGCCATAATCACAGGCTGCGTCGACGCCAAGGCAAGGGAAACGCCTTCTGCACCTCCGACGTGTTGTCGGGAGGCCAATATCCTCATTGGGTTTGCGCCCCCATCTTACAGGATGGCAGAGGAAGTGCCAACCCGTGCCGACCAAGGCCAGAAGGTTGCGCATCTGCTGATTGTGGGGTACGTCACCCGAGCCAGCCTCAATTTGGATGCATCGCATTCCCCCAGGGCTACCGAATGACTCCGGAGGGTGGCCTGGAAAAAGCAACTACAGAGGTGAATGCGTGTAAGCAGCCCCTACGGCACTGCACCAGGAAACGATCCTCGGGTGCCTTACTATTACCAGTGAATGATCTACCGACCGGTAGGGCTTCTGCTCGTCGACGTTCCCTCGACGTGCGCGGGGAAGTCCTTGAGCTGATGAGCTGAGCATGCAGGTGTGTAGATCGCCAAGCAACAGGTTCCAATTAGGATGTTACATGATACATCCCTGATGCAGAGCGGGTCACACTGTCTCAGCCCGGAATGTTAGCGCTTCCGCTTACTTAGGGTAAGCTACATGAAGTACGTCGTAATTGATCTTACAATGGTAAATTGTAATTAGAGATCACTAGTGCCTGTCAACTTCAGAGTTTATTCTTCTAGTATGTCATAGACTACATACAAACTTTTTAAGTGAATAGAAACTAAATTCGTCGAAAATCGAGATATAGATATTTGGAATGAAGGCCACGTTCTAGAACCATGGAACACAGAGGTGGCCCGACCCAATCGCTTACCGAATATATTAGTACCAAGAACCATACAAGGGAAACGGAGTGTAAGCTCCCAGTCAGGAATCAGGATTTAAGGAAAGAATCAGGTTAGAGGCTTTTTTTTGTTTTTTTTTTTAAGCTGAGCTGACACAGTCGCACAGCGCACTTATTTCCGACCCAGTGGGGAACTGGTGATCTTCATGACCACAAGGCTATACGTGGGTCCCGGGGGGGCAGTGATCTTATTCAGCCGGTGACGATCAGTAAAAGTTGTTGCCTTGAAAAGGATTCCAGATGTGGAACTTGAGGGCGTAATATCTGACATCCAGACCCTGAGGCTTTTATATGCAAGGGGCCATTAATCGTTCTTGGGGACTCTTGGCAGTACACTGTGAGACATCACTAGTTGAGACTAAAGCGGCTCATCCCAACTCGTGAGGTTTCTAAACTAGTGGAGTTGTCTTCCAACTGGCAAAAGCTCTCGTCACCCTCGGTTAGTACTGTGTAGATAGAGGTTGCTATTTTAAAAAGGATAAAGCTTCGTAGTAATCACGTGCCTCAGGCTATATAGATAAGAAAACATCGGATTCAAGTAGAAAACATCCTGTTGCATAAAACTTTATATGCCGTATAGGCTACTAAGCTCCTATGTGAGATTATCACGTTTCTGGGTTTCATGAAAATGGATATAGGAAACCAAGTTGGGCATCGGGGCCCGCCTCAATTCGCGGGGTATCACGGTACTTTTGATGACACGAAGATTTGTGATGGCTGATGCATAAGAGGTTCAATTGGTAGAAATATTGCTTTCTTTTCTTTTCTTTTCTTCCTGGGATAGTAAAGATGAACGCCACCGTCCCGTGGCTCTTACGTGTGTTTTCTTCCCACGCTTTCTTTTCTCTCTTTCTTCGGCAGAATCTGTATTCTTGCTCGCCAAAGGTCCGAGTAGGAATGGCCCTCTGCCCAGGTTCAGCTTTAAGTAGGTGGCAGGTATATAGTAATACAATAGACTAGTTGCGGCTGTGGCGATGGGATTCCAAGGACTTAGTGTAAGATTAGAACTCGAAGTAGTTGCTAGAGTGTATATAACCGGTCTATGAGACATTGTATCTTTACCGTAGCCCACTGGCTGTCACTACTATTCGGGACAGAGTGAAAGTTAGTCACAACTAACCTCAACTAACCATCTACGTGAATAGTCGGTTTTCAGGGCAACACATATAGAAAGGCTGGTAGGGCTTACAGCATTCGAAAGTCTAGCGGACTCTCTGCCGTCTATGTTGGCACAGTTTGGCATCCTCTTGCTCTAACCCATATATTCATACCTTCGCAGCTCCGATATTTTCGATAGAGGTCCAAGCTGACCCCCCCCCTATCATCGCCTCAGATCTATACCGCTGTGCCTCATTCTACAAACTTACAACACACCCTTCAAAGTCAAAGTGAGAATCCTCTTAGTCCTGTTACGTTTATAGTACATCAAAGTCCTACGGTAAACTCGGCGTGATCAGGCTGAAAAATTCATATCTCACATTGAAACAGGCACTTCATAAGATACTTTGCTGATCCCCTTTTGCCTGGCAATCTTGCGAATGGTGATAAACCCGGTCAAACCAGTATGTTCTACATGCGTTCCACCACATGGATTGGCGTCAATATCTCCAATCAGGGCAATCCTCGCCTGCCCATTGTTCCCCAATTGCAACCCCTCCACCATATTCAAGTCGGCATTCTTTATGCGGTCTTCATCCCACCACTCAGTAGTAACAGGAAGTTTCATACCTACCAATTCGTTCACCTTATCCTCAATGACTGCCTTATGCTCAGTATAAAGCAAGCCCTCAAACTCCATACAGGCCTGGCCCGGTGCATGGTTCGCCTTCACCTTCTTTCTGTCCCCAAGAACAGGAGCCAGCAGTCGCATGGCCAGACCAATGATATGCCCCGCCGTGTGGAGCCGGGAGTGGTAGTCGCGTTTTGCCCCGTCGATAACCTGCGAAACTAACTGGCCGTCCGCAAAACAGGGTTGATCGGTGAACTCCCCCAGGTGGAGGACAGTCCCATCCATGGTTTTCCGAACAAGCAGAACCTTGAAGGCGGAGCCGTTACTTGTGTCTGCGAGAGCAATCACGCCAGTATCGCTGGGTTGGCCTCCGCCTTGTGGGTAGAATACTGTTTCACGGGTGGTGAGAGCGAAGCTTTCCGGGGCAAGTGTCTTTGCGAGACTCTTTTCATTTTCTGTTAATTGCGATATCGGCTGACAGGAGAGGACCGTAGTTGTCCATTGCCGTAGAGAAGCGTCGTTTAAATAGAGGAGCTCTGTTTTATCCTGGTGAGTCATGTTAGTGGTTGGGTTCTACGAGTGAAAGGCCCACGGTAGCATGGAGGTACCATTTTACTATTTCTCTCGATTGATGTGAGAGGAGAAAACAAAGAAAAGAAAAATTTTGTCCTTTTTATTTATCTTCGCTGGCATGTCCTGGTTTAGATTGTTCTAGGCTGGGATTCCCGATATCGTCGCTCCCGCGCACCTCATTAGGAAGGTGGATCGACTCCACTATTACGGTTATCTGTCCTGATAAGCGAGAGCTCTGGTGATTCTTGTTTCTTCTCTGGAGGTTTGGAGTACGGGGCTTCTACTTGAACCAATCATCGACACGGATGCAAGTTGGAGTATGTATAGAACGCCCGCCGTTCTCGTGGCTCTCGACCGCCGGTTGAGAGTCTACTTTATATGGTGACGATAAGAAGAACCTGACCACGTACCGGAAATCCGGCAATGGCGAGATGCTGACCCAACTGAGCCTATGATCCAGTGGCAGACATGAACAGCAATCGCCTACCTTCCATACTTTGTTGCATATGGCACAGGATACCCAGACAGGAGCTCATGTTGGCGGTAAGTTGGGGTAAGGTTAGTCAGGTGGGGTCAGGTGAAGAGCTTTCCATAACGTTGGCCAATCCTACTCCCATACTAAATCTGAAGTTAACCGCAACCACAACCACAATCATGTATAAACCGGCGCCTCCTAGACCAAAGAAGACTAACATCATTCGTACCCGCTCAGGATGCAAACCATGTCGCCAACGCCGGGTGAAGGTCTTTGATGCTCTGGCCCCAGTCTTAGAGCTGCTGAGCTGATGATTCACAGTGCGATGAGCAAAAGCCGTCATGTACTGCATGCACGCGGTTTGGCCGGGTCTGTGAAAAATATGAGCCTGATTTCCAGTTTCGCAATGTAGAAGTGTCACCTAAAAAGCCATCGAAAACTCGCCGGCAAGTTAACGGTAATGATAGCGGTAACACGACTTCCCATTCTACAAGCGTATCTCATCTCTCGGGCGGTTTGGTATCAGGTATCGCCGCAAAGAGTCCACCGCTAGGCCAGATAGGGACGAATAGCCTGGCGCAGTTAACCCGGTCAGGGACAGAGCAATTCTATATTGCGCATTGGGAAGACACATGTGTTGGAGCCCTACGCCTACTCTCTCATGACATCAGCGCGTTAGCCCATGGATACCAACCTCTTAAAAACTCTCTCCTAGCATTATCTGCTTGCAACTTGAGTCGCTCGCTACCAGAAAGGCAAGCAATTGAGAGCAACGGAATATCGTTCAAACCCAACAAAGATCACCTACTCTATAGTCAAGAATATTATGGTGCCGCCGTCAGAGAGATCGCCCGTATGCTACACGGGAGTAAAGTGGGTTCAAGCCCGTCACAGATATTAGCAACCTTGATTCTACTCTGCTATATGGAGTCAGTATTGGGAAATTTCAGAGCTCTCCACTGTCATCTTGACGGTATCGGTAGATTCATCCAACTGCATCGTTCGCGCCTATCGTCAGACGCGCTCGGCAGCAATCTCATTGCAGCATGGCTACAGTCGAGATATCAAGGCTGGTGGCTGAGGATGTATTTTAGTACACTACATTTTCAGCGCTATCAAGCATCGTTATCTGTTCCGTCGGAGATAACTTCAGCCCTACATTCATCGAAAGCCCGAAGAGCTATCATTACATCAATTATGTCCGAGTCGCATCGGATCAATACCGCTGCAGTAATTTCTTTCTGGTGGAATATTCATCTACCTCCGCTGGACAACACCTTAGGCTCAATGGATGACTGCACTTCCCTTTTAAGGACAGAAGAAAAGAAACTCAACGAATGGCACTCGCAATTAACACCAATCGAGCTGCCAATGGAGTCGTCGTCTCCTAGTTTCGACGAAGCTCAGCCTAATACTGGGCATGTACCACCCCTCCGATTTCAGCGTCACCCGTTCGCCATGAACTACGCCTATTATATCGTTGCGCGAATTATGCAGTCCGAGTGCTTTCTAAACGGTCTCCAACAATGTGCATCTGGTGATCGGACAGCACCAGTCAATGACGAATCTATCACCCGTTGGATGCGAATCCTCCTGCGTATAGTAGCCGGCCTTAGTAAAGTGGAGTGTGCCACACGGAACGTCTATACGATTGGTATTTCTAATTTATTGGTTGCCTGCATTCTGCGATGTTCCGACTTGGACATGGGTCTATGGATTCAAAACTGGCTGCAAGATTTCCTATCCATACCAATCCTCGAGGAAGGAAGTTTTCCTATCTGTCAGGCTCTAGAAATCGTCCGCCTTGTGAACAAAGAACGACGTTCGGGGAAGGATGTCTATGCAATTGGTGTAACCAAGGAGGACGGTGGTGGTAATGGGAAGTACTTTTCATATCAGAGCCAGACCATTTACGAACTTGTCTTACTGGGGAGGATACGGGAGACAGGCTGCATGTATTCTGAGTCAGTATCTGTGGAATGGGCTCTATGAAGGCGAATACACTACGAGTCGACCCGCGTCTTAGTCTGTAAAGTCTTTTATCTTAAATGTACTTTGATACACTTCACCGAACTTGGGCATCATATACTAGTACACTATAGCCCCCCCAACCGGGACGCGATCACGCAGTCACCTCCCTCATATCACCACCCGTATATACATCCACCATAGTATCATGAATCATATACAACAGACGCGGGTACTTCGCCATCCAATGTCTGCCGACCTCATCCAAAAGGCTCGCAAAATCCAACAAAAGCCGACGCGCATGACGAGCGCCCCCGAAATACGTCTTGCCGCAGAGCACCACCGGCCCCCCGAAGCGAATAAAGTTCACCGCCGGATCATCCGTTCTCGGACGTTCACCTTCCCCGGGGACGCCATCAGTCATCCCCTCGTCGCCTACAACCGTCCAGTCAAGGTGTGCCGTGGCGAGATCGAACGCATCGGTGGGATGTGGATCCGGCGCCGGCGGACTGACTAGTATGTACAGGGCAAGCACGAGCGCGGAGTTTAAGAGACAGCGTGCGGGCTGAATCCCATGCCGTCCATGGGCTTCCAGTGGGACAGGGTATGGAATATCTTAGCGGCGTGGAGACACGCTCGTCGTGCGGCCGGGGTGCTGGCCCAGAGGGTGATGGCTTGGCGGGCGGTTTGCATGGCGTCGGGACCTTCGCGGCCGGCGGCTTGTTCGTGGAGACGGATGTCGGCTGTCAGGAGGAGACAGAGATTATGCCAGATGACGATGCAGTTGGGGTTCGAGTTCGCGAGGACGGTATCGTAAAGCTGGATGAAGTGTATCACCACATTGGTGATTGAAGAGGCCCGTTTGTCGAGGTTGTAGATCCGCCAGGGTATATGCTGGTGCCACTCCTCTTGGCCCAGGTCGGAGCTGATGATGAGTCGGTGGTAGTTTGCCATCAGGCGGACCAGAATGGCAGACATGATTCCGTACAGGCATGAGATGTGGACTTGGCGTGGGAGGGTTGGTAGGTAGAACTCGTTGCATGATAGCTTGACCGTTGGAGTGGTGATCCTGGAGCCTTCCTGGATTAGGCGCATCCAGTCTTGGACGGATTGAGCGCGGTAGAGGACGAAGTCGCATGGCAGGGCGACGTGGAGTGTGCTCGTTGATATGACCGGGCTCATTGAGAAGATTCCGGACAACGAGGAGTCATAGAGGATTAGGCCGATGATTAAACTAGAATGATGCTTAGACAAACTCATTCTAGGAATGGGAAAGGCCGTACTTCTTTATTGATTCTATTCGACTCCAAAGTTTCCATCGCATATGTTCATCGGTGGTAGAGGAGAACAGGTTGTCTGAAATTTGTCCCACAGGTAAGTGAAACAGGCCAATATTTTGTGCTGCCTATAATGTTATCAGCTGTAGATACTCAGACGCACAAAGAGGGGGGAGGCCCTACTGTTAGAGTGTATCCATGCAACATCTGCGACTTCGTTGGACAGATGTTCCCCTGGGAGAAGTCATTAGACGCGGAAATACACCAGGCATTGTGGGATCCTATAACAAACCTCAGTTACGACGAGCAGAAATAACATGTGATGAGCCAATGTAAGGCGACTGAGCATCGCTGATGGGTTGGAAGTACTGGGAGTCACAGATATAACGCGGATATAAACTTCATCCAGGAGAGCCTAAAGGCACGGTGGCTTAGCGTAGTCAAACGTTGAGAGATGCAAATGCGGAATCAACACATACCGGGTATATGTGATAGATAAACCGCACTGCTTCCTCTGTCTTGACAAACGACAGGCCAATAATGCACATGGTAAACAGCAGAAGTGGGTGGACGGTCTGTGGCTGGAAGGTAGGTATATGCAATATAGGATAGGTCGGCTGATATTTATCTAAATAAAGATAAAGGCCTTGTTCAAAGATGCCATGAAAGTTTTCACAAAAGTAATGTTCATCACATGTGTCAGTCATTCGGCCATCGCTGCTAGAACAGTGGCATTGCCTCTTGAGCAGCCTTCGTTTCAAATCTTGAAGCTGCGACCTAATCTCATGGTTCAAGCAGATCTCGGCAACTCCAGCGTGCTGGGTCTGCTGCGAAGGCTCTGTGCATGTCCCATAGTCATGTCTTGAAAAGATATTCTCTGATGACCCCGATATAATTTCGTACCATACCTGCGTCTCAGCAGTGAGGCGTTGCGGTGTCGACCAAAAGCTTTGGACCTTTTTCACATTCTGACGGATATGAGCTGGATAGTGCTTTGGTTCGGCTTCAACTCGCGGACTAATAGTTAACCGACCTGAGGCTCCGTTCTCAGTCCAGGGTACATCTAATTGTTCGGTGTTTGCACCTGTCGTTCCTGTAGCTTGACCGCCTGGGAGACCCAACAACATATCAAGAAAGGCAGTTCCAGAGTCTATATCGTTGAACATGAGTGGACTGTGGTTGAATTCTGATACCGTTCCAGTAGACAAGTGAACCGGGTCGGTGACTGGGAGCAAAGCCTGGTCGCCTGTCGGGTACGAGCCGTATCCCCTTCCATCTTGCACATGCGATGGAGACAGACTAGTTGCAGCTAAAGAAGGGAGCATCTTTGCGGGTCCTCCATTCCAGGCAATTGTCTGCGGTCTCACAGGTAGATCATTCGCCAGTCCTCTGTCGGACTCGTAGGCATGATCCGATGGCGACAAGGCCAATGGACTTGATCGCGACCCAGCGCGAACAATATCTCCCTCCGTCTGCTGCGCTGTCAGGTTAGTTATATCGACGTCATGCAGGCAATGAACAGATAACCATGGTTACCATACTTGAGCCGTGGCATAATTGGCTTCCTCACTCGTCTCGTAAGCAGACCCCTCAGCCAATTCGTCGCGCAATGCTCTCTTTCGATTTAAGCGAGCAACATTTGCATTCGACAGCGATGACGCCAATTCAAAATGGCCTCGCTGATGGCGAAGGAGAACATCTCTATTTACAACCGTTAGCCATCCATTCGACCATGTTCCCACATCGTAGGGTGACGTCACCTCCTAGAAAATGGCTTCGAGCAGATCTGACATTGGAAGGGCCGTTCTCCCGTATCTAGACTTGGAACAAATCATCTCGTGTTTAGCCCCTGTCTTCGACGGTTTAAATACTGGCAATTTTATCCGGGGACAAACAAGAGCTTACGGGACAGGCGGTGTCGATTTAGGTGTTCTCTTTTGGAAAATGTCTTATTGCATTGGGGGCAGGATACTCGCTGGGCCATAGTCCTGTTCGCGCGAAGCCAGCAACCTGCCCGCTAGGAGGATGAAACTGATAAGCAAACCAAGGGAGATACCTTGAAGGTTAGGACGACATTCGGGTAACACGGCGTGCTTTTCCGGATAAAGATTATCTTTAGTCAGCTCTTTTTTTGACATGATTAAACTACGGCTGATGTTGTCATCACTATCGACTTGGGATAGCCCCTTAGGGCTGATGTATTCCCCAGCATTTTACAGCCAAAGGTGCATAATAGTCCTTAGTGGTACGGAGTAGTTGGGCATTAAAAGCAACATATCCAAAATTTGTCAAAAAATCATTCCTGGATCTTCGTGTGTGCGCCGCGGACCTCGGCAAGGCTCACTGGCCAATAAATAAAATAAATCATAAATCTTCTGGGGTACCGATGATGCATGTTCGGGATCTTGTGCCGGGTCTCGGCCCGATCGCAACGTCACCAACCAACCGGGCGGATTCCATTTGAGAACAGTTTTGTGTTTTGTCTTTACTATTTTAGAATTGAGATAGCCTACTTGACTGTAAGTACTCCGGAGTAGAATCAACCGTTTCCGTAGTTAGCCGCCTCTGTGCGCTTATCGATAACATTGATCTGGGCGATCTTCCACACGACGGTGCCGAGTTGCCGTGGACTTGACACATGGATAATTGGCATTTAGTTGAAGCACTCGACCTAGCTGAATGAGTTGAACTTAAAGTAGCATGGTAAGAGCCACATCATGGTATAGTTTCATTCTAGCTCTCGTTCCTGCCGGTGGACTTGAAACTTACCAATGTGCCCCTGGTGGCGCATTAAACCTTACTACTGTTGATATATATTTGCTTCAACGGCAAGGCAGTCTTCGCACAAATACAAGTAACAACTCATTCAAACGTCTAGAGACGAAAAGGAGTCTAGCGTAAGATCCGTTTAGGGAGATCAAAGGACACATTCTGAATCTGCACATTAGACATATAACTCCCACATGACATAGGCTGGGCTTAGGATCGATCTATTCTAGAGCTTATTTATTGTGTGATTCTGAGTGGACTAGATGCCACAATCGGCCTTCCACAAAGCAGAATCTGACATTCCGAAAGAGAAAAAAAGGAAAAGGAAGGGAAAGACCCACGATAGCACATAAAGAATGACGATGAAGACCCTGACAAGAAGGAAAGCTGGTTCCACGATCAACATTTGCAGAGGCTTCCGAGAAATCTTCGTCAAACGGTCGAGGTCAATCCCTTTTTCTCTGAACGAAAATGCCTCAGCCTCAGTTCTACTGGTTGGTGGTGGAAAACACGTTACATTCGCAACGGACGGAGTATTGATAGGATGATCCAGTACTCCGGCCAGAACACCGAGGCCCTCAGGATCCACCATGAAGGTGTTCTACACTTGCGAAGTGGCGGCTTTGGGCCAATTAAGTATCCTAATCTTGGGAATCCCCACATTGAATGTGGCTCTCTGTGGGCCCGGAAGGAGATTTACCCAAGTATGTGCATAAATATTGCACATATGACTAATGTCCCCCTATCCACTAATTAACTATCAAACTAGCTTGTTCGATAAGCATCACTCTGAAGATGTAAGACTAGGTTACTATTACTCCAGAATCAAAATGAACAAACGGCAAGTGTCAACGGCTTCTGCGCAAGACTCTGCTTTCGAGAGTCGTCCTCGCAAGCGAGTATGTAAGGCATGCGACCGATGTAGGTCAAAGAAAGCCAAGGTAAGCGTGACTAACCCCCGGGTGCGCCATTTTGCGATGTGCTGACTTTCCCAGTGCGATGGGGAGAGCCCCTGTGGCCGTTGTACGCTAGACAAGACCAGCTGTAATTATGGAGAGAGAAAGTCAGGCCGTGAAAAGGTGTATCCTAGCGGGTGAGTGTGTACTCCGATTGCAACTTTTTCTCTTATAGTGCCTCTGGCCTTGGTAGCTAACGGGCCTTTTGCAACACAGATATGCCGAGATGCTGGAGGAACAGCAAAAATGGCTGGTTTACGCAGTACAGAAACTATATCGGCATATGACACAAGGCGAAGAATGGCCTGGAGCCCCTTTACGATGCGAAGAGAATGGCCATCCGCTAACCCACGACATACTCCGCTGTCTGGGAGCCCTTGGACGGTCAGAACACCGTCTATTGGAAACCGAGTTGGACAATACGCAAAGTACGGAGTACAGAACAAGTCCAGAGTCAATCGATACTACGTCTGAAACTGCACAAACAGTGCGCTTTCCATCTATCATATCGGAAGATTTCGTTGGACAGGATTTACTTGCACCGCAACCCGCAGGTTTGCCACAGCAAAGCACAAGCTTCAAGACCGAATCATCAATGCCGCAAATACCAGCTGGGTTATTTGCACCTCATATATCCTTGGAAGACGGAGGAAATATTCTGCCATGGCAGACTTCACAGCAATGGCCAGATGATCCTTTTGATCTTAATAGTGTGGATTTCATACCGGGTTTCGACTACATGACGACGTCATTTGACGAAGCGATTGCGCCAAGCGTGCCCAATATCTACTCATTATGATTATGTACGCTCAGCCAGGTCTTGTTATGGAGGACACTTGGGAGACTTCCGCACTGCGTTCAAATTGATGGCAGACCAACGTTTATATTTTTAGGGTGTAGAGTTACTATACTTGATACGAATCATGACAATGTACTTATACTTTATAATGAAATAGGGCTTTATGGAGATTACCCTTTTCCCTCTTGTAGCTCGGTAGTAACCCGGTTGGCAATTGTTAGATTGTAGTAGAGCACAGTGCCGTGGCTGCGACAGATTGTAAAGAATTATCAATTCACTGGAAGTAATGTACTTCATGTATGGCTCCAGGCTCAACCAGAAATCTAAAATCAATTGAGTTCTTGCGCTATTGCCTATCCCGGCGTCACGTGAATAGTGACTACGAGGATACTGTGTGAGAGTTTGCGTATTCTATGTTTATTGATTGTGTATTTCGCCATGTGTATTTCGAGTGTCTACAGATTAAAGAACCATGTGAGCTATCCTTGTTATCAAAGTAGAGGATGATAGAATTTAATAGGCGTAGAGCTCCACACGGGCATTGCCGAGTCGGGAGGCCGAAAAATATCGGCAGCCAAGACTAGGCTGATCAACCGCGGCAGGGCGCCACTCGGTGGAGTATGTTTTATCTTCATCCGCGATATGAAACAGAAACAGTACATTAGCACGACCTGGGTAGCCCCGCATAGCATAAGTCCCATGTGGCTCCAGGGCCCAGTAATGTGGCTCTCAAAATCCAATGTGGCAGATCGGCTCGATCGGGACGTTTCTCACATCCACACCCGACAAGATATGGACTTGTAGCAGGTATCTCAAACACAGTGGGAACTCGGCCACGAGTAGCCAGATTCTAGAATGTAAAAATCTCTGGACTATGGACTGTATGGAGCACGAACCCGCAAATCAGGACGCAGGGGTTGGTGGGAGAGGCACCCCTAGATCCGCTTTGGCAGATGTGCGTTATCTCCGGCGATTGTCACGAACTACTATGTCTGACTGATTATCTTTTACTTGCCTCTCTGCCCGGATAGTCGGCTTCAGCACGCCTTTTACTCAAGTGAGACTATGTGGGAAAACAATTATCACAAGTATATGCTCTGTGGGACTGTTTTAGTGTGGACACAAAGACACACGCCCCTAGGCATTCCCACTTTTGAAGGGTCTATCCTATATTTTCAAGAATTATAGATATACCTGGCCTTTCCCACTTGTCACTACTCCCTTTTGAGAAGGGATCAAAACCTACGCTATACTATCAATTGAATGTGACTATCCGGTCATCCTGATCTACGTATATGAACCAAACTCTCTGAGGCTACCGTTGCTATATTCGACAACCCCACGTGCAAGATGGAATTCCATCTTCACGATGAGGCCCCTCCGGTCTCAACAGCGCCAACCGAGTACGGAGACCAATCCGGCGAGGAATTTGAAGCATATAGCGAAAAGCCAACCCTCGGCGTCCCAGATAACAACGTCCGTGAAGCCACCAGTGCCGAAACCCTTGCTGTCCACGGTAGCCCACATATCACCCCACCTCCTGGCAGAGATGCAGAATGGAGTATGACAGACCAAGTCATTCGGAACAAAGAGCGTTCAGAAGCCGCAGGCTACAAGAAGCGTGAGCTGGGTGTAACATGGCAGAACCTCACCGTCGAAGTTCTGGCCGCCGAGGCTGCAGTCAAGGAGAACCAGTTCACTCAGTATAATGTCATTCAGCTCATTCAGGACTGGCGCCGGAAGCCACCACTCAAGCCAATCCTGCAGGACAGCCATGGCTGTGTTAAACCAGGTGAAATGTTGCTCGTTTTGGGTCGGCCGGGCTCGGGATGCACTACGCTTCTTAAGATGCTCGCCAACCGGCGCGAGGGATACCACTCTGTGCATGGGGATGTGTCTTTTGGAAACATGAATTCGGAGGAAGCATCCCACTACCGGGGTCAGATTGTTATGAATACCGAGGAAGAGCTTTTTTATCCCCGTCTAACTGTTGGGCAAACCATGGATTTTGCAACTAAACTCAAGGTCCCGGCACATCTTCCCGCTGAAGCCAAATCTGTCCACGATTATGTTGCCGAGACGAAACAGTTTCTGTTAGAGTCTATGAAGATTGCACACACTGCCGATACCAAGGTTGGCAATGAATTTGTTCGCGGTGTATCAGGTGGTGAGAGAAAAAGAGTTTCTATTATCGAATGCATGGCCACCAATGGTTCCGTTTTCACCTGGGACAACAGCACTCGAGGCCTTGATGCAAGCACAGCCTTGGAATGGGCTAAGGCCCTCAGAGCAATGACCAATGTGATGGGACTTTCGACTATTGTGACCCTCTACCAGGCTGGAAACGGTATTTACAACCTTTTTGATAAAGTCTTAGTGCTGGACGAAGGAAAACAGATTTACTATGGCCCAGCTGCTGCTGCCAAGCCATTCATGCAAGATCTTGCTTTGTTTACTCCGACGGCGCCAATATTGGTATGCTGCTCACCTTCTAGAGACCCTATTTGCGTTGGACATCTACTGATCGATATTCTAGGTGACTATTTGACGGGTGTGACTGTTCCTACCGAGCGAAAAATCCGACCCGGATATGAAAACCGATTCCCAAAGAATGCCGAGGCGATTCTAGCAGAATACCAGCGATCCACGTTATACCAGAATATGGTTAGGGAATATGATTATCCTCGGTCTGACGCTGCTCGTCAGCGGACGGAAGAGTTCAAGGAGTCTGTGGCCTGGGAAAAAGCAAAGCACCTTCCGAATAGTAGCACGCTCACCGTTGGCTTTTGGGATCAGCTAATCGCTTGTACCATTCGCCAATACCAGATTTTGTGGGGTGAGAAGTCTACGTTCCTGATAAAACAGGTCCTGTCGGTTGTCATGGCTCTCATCGCTGGATCTTGTTTCTACGGCTCCCCTGACACAACCGCTGGTTTATTCACAAAGGGTGGTGCCGTCTTCTTTGCACTCTTGTACAACTGTATTGTTGCCATGTCTGAAGTCACCGAGTCCTTCAAAGGCCGTCCTGTGCTGGTTAAGCACAAGTCTTTTGCTATGTATCACCCGTCCGCCTTCTGTCTCGCACAGATTACCGCCGATCTTCCTGTTCTTCTGGTCCAATGCACACTCTTTGCCATTGTGATTTACTGGATGACGGGTCTGAAACATACTGCAGCCGCATTTTTCACCTTCTGGGCCATTCTGTTCACCACCACCTTGTGTATCACAGCTCTGTTCAGATGTATTGGCGCTGCCTTTAGTACATTCGAAGCTGCGTCCAAGATCTCGGGAACTGCCGTCAAGGGCATTGTCATGTATGCCGGTTATATGATCCCCAAAGGACACATCAAGAACTGGTTCCTTGAGTTGTACTACACGAACCCATTTGCCTATGCGTTCCAAGCGGCTCTATCGAACGAATTCCACGGGCAAACTATTCCGTGCGTCGGAAATAACCTTGTGCCCAGTGGGCCGGGCTATGAAAATGTCAGCTCCGCCAACAAGGCCTGTACAGGTGTGGGAGGTGCTCTTCCCGGGGCAGACTACGTTACGGGCGACCAATATCTCCTTTCCCTTCATTATAAACACTCGCAACTGTGGAGAAACTATGGTGTTCTCTGGGGCTGGTGGGGATTCTTCGCCGTGGTCACGATCATTTGTACCTCTTTCTGGAAGGGTGGAGCCGGGGCCGGGGCTTCTCTCCTTATCCCTCGGGAGAAGCTCAAATCCCATCGTGCCCATCTGGATGCAGAGGCGCAGAAGGAGAAAGACCCCGTACGCGAAAAAGGCTCTGGCGATGCGCTGACCTCCGTTGATGAGGGGAATCTGACCCACAATACATCTATATTCACCTGGAAGAACCTTACATACACGGTTAATACCCCTACTGGCGACCGGGTTCTATTGGACAATATCCATGGATGGGTTAAGCCTGGTATGTTAGGCGCGTTGATGGGGTCTTCCGGTGCAGGAAAAACAACGTTACTTGACGTGCTTGCCCAGCGCAAAACCGAAGGTACAATCAAGGGTTCAATTATGGTTGATGGCCGTGAGCTGCCTGTATCATTCCAAAGAATGGCAGGCTACTGCGAGCAGTTGGATGTCCATGAGCCATTCGCAACTGTCCGAGAGGCATTGGAATTTTCCGCACTGCTCAGGCAATCTAGAGACATTCCCAGAGAAGAAAAGCTCAAGTACGTTGATACTATTATTGATCTACTTGAGCTTCACGATCTGGCAGATACCCTCATTGGAACAGTCGGCAATGGGCTTAGTGTTGAACAGAGAAAGCGTGTCACTATCGGAGTGGAGCTGGTATCGAAGCCCAGTATCCTAATCTTCTTGGACGAACCCACGTCTGGTTTAGATGGACAGTCAGCCTATAACACAGTCAGATTCCTTCGGAAGCTTGCCGACGTCGGTCAGGCCGTGCTTGTGACAATTCACCAGCCCTCCGCCCAGCTCTTCGCGCAGTTCGATACTCTACTCCTGCTTGCTAGGGGCGGAAAGACGGTGTATTTCGGAGATATTGGTGATAACGGTGCTGCCATCAAGCAATACTTTGGCAAGTATGGTGCTTCGTGTCCGATTGAGGCGAACCCTGCTGAGTTCATGATTGATGTGGTGACCGGGGGTATCGAAGAGGTAAAAGATAAGGACTGGCATCAGATCTGGCTGGAGTCTCCTGAACATGAACACATGATGGTTGAGCTCGATCATTTGATTTCTGACGCCGCTGCGAAGCCCCCTGGAACTCACGATGATGGCTATGAGTTCTCGATGCCCATGTGGGATCAAGTCAAGATTGTCACCCACCGCATGAATGTCGCACTATTCCGGAATACCAACTACGTCAATAACAAGTTCTCATTGCATATTATTTCTGCGCTGCTCAACGGATTCTCCTTCTGGCACACTGGCCCCAGTGTATCAGCCCTGAACTTGAAGATGTTCACGATCTTCAACTTTGTATTCGTTGCGCCTGGTGTCATTAACCAACTTCAGCCGTTATTTATACAGCGCCGTGATATCTATGACGCTCGTGAAAAGAAGTCCAAGATGTATTCATGGGTTGCCTTCGTTACCGGATTGATTGTCTCCGAGTTTCCCTATCTTTGCGTCTGTGCCGTTCTTTATTTTGCCTGCTGGTATTACTGTGTGAGACTGCCTTGGGCCTCTAACCGGTCCGGCGCCACGTTCTTTATCATGCTCATCTATGAGTTTATCTATACTGGTATCGGCCAGTTCGTTGCAGCCTACGCCCCAAACCCGACCTTCGCCGCTCTTGTCAACCCCCTGATCATCAGCACACTCACCTTGATGTGCGGCATTTTCGTGCCCTACGGCCAGTTAACCGTGTTCTGGAGGTACTGGATGTACTATCTGAACCCGTTCAACTACGTTACCTCGGGAATGCTAGTGTTTGGCATATGGGGCTCAAAGGTGACCTGCAACGAAGATGAATTTGCGATTTTTGACCCGGTCAACGGCACCTGCGGCGATTATCTCGCCGACTACATGGCTGGCAGCGGCTGGAAGATCAACCTGACCAACCCCGACGCTACATCTGGCTGCAGGGTCTGCGAGTACCGCAGTGGCAGTGACTTTCTGACTACCCTCAACATCAACCACTACTACTACGGCTGGAGAGACGCCGGTATTTCCGTCATCTTCGCGATCAGTGGATATGCTTTGGTCTTTGCCTTGATGAAGCTGAGGACCAAGGCCTCGAAGAAGGCTGAATAGACGATGTGCTACTTCGTTCCTCAGCCTCATCAATGCTCCTTCTGCGTATCGCTGGATTTGTCATTACCAGCCCCCGTGCGCAAGAAGACTTGTCTATCTGTACAGGAGAAATTGGCTTTCTGTGTCAATGCGCAGAGGCTACATTTCAAACGCAGTTTAATACTGCTTCACTTACCCTTTCCCTTGTTCTTATCCAACTTTTATAGACTGTATATAGACCGGCTTTACCCTTTGCTTTCGCTCCTTCCCTTTCATTTCATTTCTTTCAAGATGTGGCCATCTTCCCTGTCGATTTCCAGGTCCTTACATCATTGTCTAGCACAGCGTGAATATTTATATGATAGATTGGTGGACTGAACTTAGTTCATCATTGGCTAGAATAGACTACAATAGAATATATAATAATTCTCGATATTTTCCACATACAGGCAAACTGCCACTCAATACACTACGTAATACGTAACGAGCTTGGCCATAGGTCCCAATCGCATCCACAAAAGAGGAATAATCCATTGCTCGGTGCCGTCAAGGCAGTATATCGAACTACTACTACTACTACTACTACTACTACTACTACGACTACCACCACCACTACAGGTGTATGTAACCACAGCTCGGGTGGAGCTTCCTAATCTAGCTCTTTGGTAAAGGAGCCATGCATTAGTGTCTGTGATATTCAATCTATATGCCTAATCTACGAGGATATAAGCCTATTCTATGACAGCGGACCATATTTGGAGGGATAAAGTGGTACGTAACTCGCGCATGAGAGTATGGGATAGTTCTGGCACAATTATACTGCTTACCATGGCCCGAGGACTGTGCGAATAGGAGAAAAAGAGTATCAGCTGGATTTCATAGGATTGTCCAGGGATTCCAGTAGATGTTTGTTGACCAACCCATCGGTACTAAGCTGGCGCAGAGTACTCTGCTCCGCTAAAAGATTGAAAATATCAACAGTCATCCACCTTTCCAGCTGGCCCAGATGAAGGTATATGTTAGGTACGGTAGCATTGTTTCGCAAAAACCTCAGGAGGGCCTCTGGTTTAGGTTCGCAGTTTGTCTCAATGTATAGTGTCTGTAGTTGGGGACAATAGGTTTGCAAAGAATCAAGTAAGTCTGGGTCAAAGTATCCCAGCACGCGAATTTCTTCAAGTCCCGAGTGCAGGTAGGGTTGAACATATTGCATGACCGGGCAATCTGGGCTTTGAAGCTCATTATATCCCAAATGGCCAAGTAGGATTATTATATTGGTCAATCTCGGGAAGGTGAGATAACGGCAACCTTCTAGATATTCCCTCATATGTTCCCTCCCACATTTCCTTGGGTCTGGGAGGAGCAATGTTTTAATCACAGAGGCATAGATCTGTCGGCGATCATCGTGGAATTTGGCAAGGGTATCTATGCCCATACGTTTCCATACTAGGGAAATGCCGCAGAGGAACCATCGCCAGTTCAGTCTAAGGAGTGGAGAAATTTTGTTCTTTGCGTACCACAGAATCTCTAGAATCTGGAGGAAAATCTCTGTGGGTATTCGATCCATATTAATAGATGAGTATGGGTCAGTTGAGCATTGCAAAGCTCTCAAGTGAGAAAGCTCAGGACAAAGGGTATCGTGCTGTAGCCCTGACAATCGGAAGACAACAATAGCAGTGAATAACAAGTCAGTAAATGGGCGCAAATGTATGTCATATCTTGTCATATCTTGCTGATCTGTGCCTAATGGCTACTGCAACACGTATACCATTGCGTACTCGTCACATACCGGTGTGATATACGTCAAGAATGTCCCAATATCTCCTCCTGAAGAATACATATGAACAAAGACAACAACCGCGATGCGGTGTCAGTGGCCTAATGTTACATTCCTGCTACATCATCACCGGTGTTTAGACTACTCATCAGTCGTCGTCGGCACCTAGCCTCGTTACACCTTCTGCCTTTAGCGGAAATATGAAGGCGACTCTTCTCTTCCACCTCATTAATAGAGATTGGTATGCGACCATCATTGTGGATGTCCATTGTGGTATTTGTGTTCTGTATAACACAGTAGTCTGCCCTTAAATAAACCCTAAACGTCACTCCTCCCGTCCCTTACCCGCCAGGTAATGCACATCGCGCGTCGGCATAAACTGGCCACGCACGGTATCCCGTTCAAACAGCTCATCCATAAATTCCAACGACAGCCCTAATCATACAGCCGTTATGATTAGCCCAGTTCCGAGTATGAAAAGCAGCCAAGATAACCGCAACCTTACCTTTTGTTTCCGGCACAAAGAACCAAGTATATAAGACCATCACGAAACAGAAACTCCCATACACAAAGTAGGTTCCGTACCCATTTTTTCCCAACGTCGCGAACATCGTCGGCGTGGATTTGGCAACCACAAAGTTAAAGAACCACTGCGAGGCGGTGGCCATGCCCATGTTGAGGGCCCTGAGGCGTGCTGGGGGAATCTCCTAGTCCTGCTGTTAGCAGAAGCATACTAGACGGCGACACCGAAGACTTACCGCGCAATAGGACCATACCACTGGCCCCCATCCAAATTGGTATACGGCGGCAAAAAGGTATATGGCGATTAGGGCGATGTATCCTTGCGGTGTGATGGGGGCGTTTTCTGATATCGTATCGAATCGGACGTAAAACCCGACGTAAAATAGCATGATGCCCTATGTCCGGTTATAAATAGATTCATTGTCTCTATGACAGGTATGGGCTTACTTGAACAATACCTGTCCATAATAACGATCTTCTGCGACCGAGCGTGTCCGATACGAAAACAATGAAGATGCCGCAGGCTATAAATTTGACGATACCGTATATCCCCGTCGCAAACAGACCTACCGACGAGGATGAGAGGCCGACACTGGCAAAGATGGTCGGAGAATAATATGTCATGGCGTTGGTGCCTGTCATATTACTCCACATCATGAGGGTAATGCACAGAATTGATCGCCGGCGGTAAGACTTCCGTGAGAAGGATTCTTTGAGAAGAGGCCACATCGAAGATACGGAATGCTGGGACTCCTCTTCTAGTTGAAGCCGCAGGTTGTTCAACTCCTCCATCACATATGGATGATCTTCGGGTAACCCCCGGAGCGTAGCAAGAACGCGTGATGCTCTCTCCGGCCGCTTCATCGCGATATATCGAGGTGACTCGTTTGCAAAGAACATACCGACGAGAAGGATGACGGCAGGAAATGCTTGAAGCGAAAGCGGGATGGTAAATTGCTCCGTTCCCGTTAAATGACGTTCGCAGCCGTAGTTGATCCAGAACGCTAACTGCAGTACTTTGTTAGATGTATGGAACTTATTGAGAACACCAAGCATTATTCATAAGGGCCAGACCCACCGTGAGACCGAATACTAAGGTCAATTGATAGAATCCCGTGAGTAACCCACGGATGCCGCGTGGCGCGTTCTCAGCGATATATATTGGACACACGGAAGATGCTATCCCGATGGAGAGTCCCCCGATGAATCTAGATAATAGCTTAGCTGATGAAGCCACCTGAAGTAGATGAGTTGGCTTACCGTCCTGCATACAAAACTCCAATGATGCCACTAGCGCCAGCTTGCATAGCAACACCCACGAACAGAATCAACGCAGAGAATATCAGTGACAATCGTCGTCCGATGGCATTGGCAACGTAGGTGGAAACTAGGGCTCCCAGAAACGACCCCGCTTGGATGACCGAGACGATGTTTGACTCTAAGTTTGCTAGAGCGGTGTCTTCCTTTCCTACAAGCCCGTATTGTCTTTCATTCAGTTAGCATTGTCGACGCTGCCTCAAGAAGAGAGACTCACTCTTTGAAGGAGTTCATGGTTAAGACACCTCCAATGACGCCCATATCAAACCCAAAAAGCATGGAAGCTCCACATGCCTAGATACCATCAATGTCTATAAAATGTAAACTACACGAAGGGATTGAGCACACCGACAGGCTGATCAGGACTACCCGGAAATTATATATCTCAGGGGGGTCCGATTTGATGGTATCATTTCGGATAATTCTCTGAAGGAGGGCCATTTGTATAGTGCGCTTCTAGTCTACCGAGTTTTAATGCTACAGAGATTGAGCCTGGAGGCCTCTTTAAGTATCAACGGAGGCGCAATTTGTCTATCTACGCCAAGAGCACGGCTGTAGACGGCCATTGTGAAGGTTTGTCTCGTTCTCTGACTAGCTCGCTGGATGAAGGTTGGCATAGCTTTGGAAAGAGTATACTGCCCGCAACCCCAGCCATGATTCGAGGAAGACGATCATGATGATGCGGGGTAGCACTAGTCCTGGATTGGAATCTGGGGTAGACACGGTCACGGGCTTCATTTTGCGGGGAATTAGCGTCGGCTATAGATATTCATTTCAGCATTGCGACTATTGCTAACTACTTCGTGCTTCTTTAATTGCTAAACCACGCGCCATCAATTACAAATCCATCAAAAGCTGCCCCGCACCATGGTAATCTAAGTCAGGAAACCCACCGCGAAGAAACGGAAGGCTAGACAGAAAGGCGTCCGGGCATTCCAAAGCTTCAGTTGGCTCGAGGAACGATAATACCTGTTGAGTAGGGAAGCCATCCTGGAAAGGGTTCGTACTGCCTATCATGGACGGGTTTGTGAATTCGTCGAGGTCTATGGGACTCGGGAGCGGGTTCTGTGTTGAGTGCCTCGATTCAACAAAGTCGTCTGCTGTCTCGGGGGTGGTTTGTCCCTGGAACCACAGACTTGTGAGCAACTTGCCGTATCTGGAGGCGATGTGTGATGGGCTGGTAGCTGCACTTTTGAGCATGGAGATGAAATGGCGTACTAGCATGGTGCAGGTCTGTTGTTCCTCGGAGCTCAAAGCCCCAACAGTCAACGCTTTGAAGAGGAACACCGACGCATGTATTTCGTATCTATAGATGGTGAGCATCGTTCGTCTGTGGTAGTGGTAGATGCATCAGACGTACAGGTAAAATCGGACAGGAGTATACCGGAGGTGCTTTGTGGGGTTCAACCGTTCCATAAGATGCTTGAGCACGCTTTTGGCTGCATCGATAGCAATATATATGTGTCTACCATCGGCACTCGCCATGATGCTGTATGGAAAGTACGAGCTCTTCCCGCTATCGCATCCAGCAGAACTTTTGGGCGTTCGATAAAGAACCGCCTGGAAAGCGAACGCGTTGATATAAAGACGCAGGTACTCGAACTGAAGACATAGGAGACCACTTAGGTGAGGAGGTAGATCGACATTGGCCCAGGCTTCCTTCCACATGGCCAGTGCCTTGGAGCTATCGTCCAGATACTTGGTGTAGTCACCCATGAGCATAAGCTGGACTGTGCGCGTTTTGGACGCGTACAGAATATCATGGATATTCCCAAAAATAGTGGTTAGCTCCACTTGAGCCTGGACAAAACTCGCATAATCGACCCCATTCGCCTTTTGAGGTTGTAAATAGGGGTAGTCGTCGATTGTGAACCGAGTGGATAAGCCAGGTCCGCGACACCAGAATGCCTGTCCCATTTGTATAGAAATCTGACGGTCTGCAAGGTACGTGACTAGGTATGTTAGCTCGACGAATGGAATGCGAAGATTGTTCGTACAGATCCATGCCAATCTATTACGATGATAATCCAACTTATCCTCATCCTTCGATTCGCCTCGGAACGAGTATCTTTCAAGATGTAACAAATAAGCTTGTCGGACCGCCAGACCAATGAGATTCCATGACACACTATCCTCTGCCGCCACTTGGACTTGGGGTGATGGACCGTTGTTGGCTGCAGCATCCCTCGCGCATTCCTCGGCACTGATATGTGGAACCCACTCAGCGAGGAGTAGCAGTCCTTCTACCGAGCCAACATGCCGAACACTCGCAGCACCCAACACAACTCGTAGCAGCAGCCTTTCCATGTACTGTGATATTCTTGTATGCAAGCCTTCCAGGCCTACTCGGTCCTTCGTTGCGATGGTCAACACAGCGGTTAAAAGAAACGTCTCCTTTGCCCACGATTGCGTGATATTATCCAAAGAAGAAAGATGACTGGGCACAATTGGCAGATATGGATGAAAATTTTGGACGTAGCTGGTTAATGTTAGCCTGAAGCAGGCGCAACCGGGTGTATTACATACTATTGAAGCAATGGCTCCATTAATTGGATATCTACGATACCAGTCTGGATGAGCTCACTAGTAAGCAAGCTCGAAGAATTCCTTGATGAATCAGTGATAGAGCCACTCTGGGCACCACCCTCTTCTCTCGCGCCCACCTGGTTAGTGTGGACTTGAGACATTGATGTACTTCTCATTTCGGTATTCCTTTCTGTGGAAGCCGTCTGTGCGAGGATCTGAAGAGCCTCCAGCGGATTTTGTATACCTCCAAGACTGTGGTCTGCTACCGGATCCTCTGTGCTTGTTGAACCTATGCCTTTGGAGTCAGTGCTGTGCTGCGGGCGATTGCATTCTCGAGGCCCCTCCTCTCGGTGTTTCTGGGATTTCTGGACACGAAACCGAGAGTAATCACCACCTCGTCGTGAAGTGGCAACGATGCATCTGTGTCCTTCAGAAAAGCACTTGGAACAAGGATAATAGTTGTATTCGTTGGTGTATCGTCTAGCTCTGTTAGGCGATCATTCGTCGCACGCAGCACGGGACACATACAGGTCACATTTCGTTTTGCGTTGCCTGCAGCGAATGCAAGCCCTGTAGAGACGTTCCCCTTTACTTTTCGTCATAATTCATATGGTGATGTGATCTCACTGGAACAAAGTGGGCTGTTGAAAAGCAATGCGGGGAATACGTGATTCTGTCCATCGGCTATAGAAACTGGCGCACGGCTGTAGTTCGGCTATAGACGGTCACGGCATCTGATTGGCCGAATATGGGGTCGTGGCGGACATGCTGTAGTTATAAGAACAACATATTCCCAAGATGTAGCCCCGTTGGTTGGTAAACTCAGACGGTTAATAGTTCTCATCGCTATCACAGATTACTTCACGGACACCTAAAATGGCTACGATGGTTGAATCTGCGGTCTCGACCTCTGTACCCGGCAGAGAGCAACAACGTCTCCCCAGCGACGACATTTATGGCAAATATTATCCCATCAACCCAAGCAATCTCAGTCTAGAGTCTAATTTCGGGCCTATGGACCCGGAGAATATTGGCTACTTGCAGCCGACTTCCAAGGATACCCCACTGGAAATCATGCGGGAGAGGTTTAACCGTGATGGATATCTTCTGGTAAATCTCATCGAGCCATCATTCATATTTTCTATTCTAATACCCTAATCACTTGACTTAGGTAAAAGGCCTCCTCCCAAAAGAACCCGTCCTCAAATGCCGCCGCGAATACTTCGAGTACATGTCCCCATCTGGCCTCCTCAAGCCCGGCACGGATGCGGTCGAAGGAATCTTCAGCGGAAAGGACAGTCGCAAGTACCTGCCACCAGGAAACCTTCGCCGGCTTTTTGGACTCAAGGATGACGAAGAGTCGGAGAAATACCTGGAGCTCATGATTAGCGCACATGAAGCTCAATTTTACCTCGACTTCTGTGAGATAGAGGAGCTCCGAACATTCATCAGGCGGTTCGCAGGATGGGAACACATTACCATGTTGCAACGGACGCTGTTGAGAGCATTTGTTCCCGATAGCGAACTAACGCCCGTCCACTTCGATCAGATGTATCTCCGGGCCGGGCCACCGACTAGCCTCACGGCGTGGGTGCCTATTGGGGATATCTCTCTGGAAGGTGGTGGGTTGATGTATCTGGAAGGCTCGACTGATATTGGGCAGAAGACAGAAGAAGAGTTCGGTCGAAACGCAGGAAATCTAACTGATGAGGAGCGTGTGTCTGCTTTCAATAGGAACATGAATGACGGTGGATTTCTGAGTCGAGATACGGTTGAGTACGGGCAGAAAGCCAATCGGAAGTGGCTGATTGGGGAGTATGAGGTCGGGGATGTCATCTTCCATAACCCGTGGATGGTCCATGCTAGTTGCAAGAATAAGGACCCTCAGAGACAGATTCGATTGGCAACTGATTTGAGATTTGTGGACTCTACAAAGCCGTATGATAAGGTGAGCTCTTCCCGGGTCGTGCTTATCCAACCTTACTAACTCTTAGTTATAGCGCTGGATGAAGGTTTTCCGGCCATTGGATGGGCTTTGATGATTGTCAAGCCTCTGTCGGAGGTCTCAGACAATGTACTGCTGGGGCTTTTATTGGGTAATTGCTATGTAACATGAATGGCATCACTTTTCACATTCAGCTATGATTAATGAAGGTTACAACGAAATGTATGCTGTCGCCGTATCGATAAATTTAGTAGGATCCAGTGCCACCGCAACGCATGTTGCACGCAAGTGAGACATAACGGCACGATCGACCTTCGAATCCTGGAGGATTATATGGAAAGCTTAAGATGTAGACTGGGATTATCCCTATATCTATATTGGTGTCAGCTGACATCGCCTTCAACTTTTTGGTAGACCCATCAGCTTGCTCACCTGATCAGTATGAAACCCTAAGTGAAGTCTAGTACTGCATTTAGGGATTTATTCTATTCCAAGATATCTAGATTGACTATGTCCAGATAGGTATTGATAGAAAACGAAGTTGATTAATCTAACCGGTAGGGAAGGAGAGCAACACACTGCCAGGATATCTTAAAAGCGATTAAGCTATGCTCCACAGACCACCAAAATCACTTTGACATACGATTTTGCCACCACTAGAGTCTATGGCTAGTAAAATATATAAGTGACTCTAGTTCAACGTGCCGAAATGCTGGTCTCTGATATACAGTGTTACACCCACCGTTGTAGTCGCATCCTACAGTGGGATACGATTCATATTTGGCCCGCTTTCTTTTCCTCTCTCAGTAGAAGTCATAGTTGAAAGGCGGGTTAGCAGGTTGATTAGCTACCTGGTACATGGTAGGATATAAGTGCAGGGAGATGCAAGCTGCTGTAGCTTCTCTGAGGCGCTCATAGGTACTTGACGTTACGCATGAGACGCCTGTGAGATAGCCTAGGGTCTTCCCCGGGTTGCACCTGTAATATGACAAGCCATAAAGAGGCTTGTGGGATGATGTACTTTTGAGCTAGGTTTCAGAAACAAGCATCATTATATTTAGGTTTCATCAGGCTCGTGCAAACACAGTTACATTGAATGGCGCTGGCTCCGCGAAGAATGAACTCATAGATTTATCAGCCGTATGCCTATGTTGGTGGTTCGAGTCCGTTTTTTTGCTGTACTAGTGACGTAGTAAGATCTAGGTCTGTTTTTAGGCCTTGTGGCATCTACCATTTGTCGGTATTTGTACATGGACTCAAAGCCTACTGCGTATTTATGGCCCCATAAGCTTCTAATACGCCGGGATTATGGCGAGGCTTGAGGCCACAATTATACCAGGGTGATATATATGGCTTATGTAAATGGCAAAGGATGTATACCATAGGAATGAACTTTAGCTTACAGATGGTATTAAGTCATTCTATGCCGCCAACATTTGGAACGGATTAAAGAAGCCTGACCTGGGCACTATCTATGTCCCAATGTCTGCACAACCTATTTTTAATTCTATCGAAAGTCAAAGCTGGATATTTTGGCCCATACTCTTTATAGATATAAGGATGCTATTGTTTTGTCCGTGTGGAACTCTGCCCTCTAAGAGTTGGCCATATCAGGAAACCTATCAGCATTGCAGGTTCGCTTTCATTTACGCATAGAGCTTGGTTATAAAGTGACTAGGCCACCTAACAATCGATGGGCAAAATTTCCAAGGCATCCTATCGCATTCAGACCAATACATCCTGATTCTAGACCGCTCTGTGGTTGCTTAGGGTCCATGGAGAGTACTGGGACTAGGATAGAGCGACTTACTGGGGCGTACTCATTTACTGAACAAGATGTCTTTCAGCCACAGACAACCAATATAATATTCGCTGTAGTTTTACAGGCTTTTGCGCTGGGTGAAAGTAAAATCAATACGACACCTTCATGGGCGTTGATTGCGGATGTTTCATTTTCAGCCCCCATGGGCGACAGGGCATCGTGTACTATGCTCACTGGTGCCACTAGGCTTCCTTATCCCAGTTATGATTGAATCCCATTTGGTATAACCGCGAAGGTGACCATGTCATCTTTGATATGGCACGTTGGAGCAACTGGTGGGGAATCAGTATGACCTTATTATCGTTCGTAAATGTGACGTAGAACCGGGTAAAAAAGTATTCCGTGGCAATGGATAATACATCCCTTGATACCCCATGAGCCTGTATGAGCAGGAGTTTCCACTTACGCTAGTCAAGAATAGTCAAAGCGTTGTAGAAGCTTTCAGATCGCACGGTCGAAATTAGCGTAGCTGACCAACAAGACGCACATCAGTGCAAGGGTTGTTCCCGCTGCACTCTCTATGGGATCAGGGATATGATAGCTGAAGTGGTCACGTTCTACGAATGTAACCTACATATACATTGGCTTATTACAGCTTGTACCACCACTTGAGGTTAATTTACATGTCCCCAGGCCTTATTCGACGGATCTACGACGTCACGACGCAAGGGATGCGGTATATTGCTGAGCCGCAGGAATGCCAAGAAGGTGTATCTCGTGTTCCCTTCCAGAAGAGAGTCCTGCCAACGTATTGGATGTACATGTGTGTAACGTGATACATCTACACTTTGCAGTGGATGGTATGCCTTGATATTCACATCCTGAACTGCGACATAGCAATGGCTAGATCGAGCGTTCCATGCAGCTTCATGCGAGCTACCCTTTCTTGTCGACGTGTATGAGCGTAGGATCCTTTCTTAGGTTAGTCTAGCTCGTAAAGTCGAGTGACTCGTATACGCCAGATTCTTATTTTAGCCAAATGTTACTGGTTTTATGTTGGTTTACTACCACTGGACATCCATGTCTCAGCCACCATGGGTAAAAGATCATGCTGATTGGATATCATTACGTATAGTATGGAAAGCCACATGAGGGAATTTTCAGACAAGCTGGAGCTTTGAGGGCTTGACTGTTGTGGGCAGATCTCTATGGAGAGGAACGGACATAAATAAGCGGCAGCCATCGTTCTTCTTCTTCAAATCTAGCCAAAGCAGTCCAACGCAGTTTGACAAGATCACCTCAAAGCTGAAGTCCAAAAGCTTCGTTCACCAGTCTCATTCTTCAAAATGATCAAGTCCATTGCCTTCATCGCCCTTCTCTTCTCTACAGCAACCGCTGTCCCAACCCCAACCGAGCTTCTGCCTCGGGCCTGCACCACTCAAGCCCCCTCCATCATCCACATCCTCGACGCCGCAAACCCCGACACTGCCTACCCGGGCCAGCAATTTACCCTCGAGCGCAGCGGCTCTCCCCTGAAAAACAACAAGATCTCCGTGCTGACCTTCTCCAACATCCCCGCCGGCGCCACCGGCTGTCGACTCGAAATCGAGCTTCCCGCACTGAGCGAAGGCCAAATCGCACCAAGTGACACCCAGGCCGATGTCTGGTCTGCGGACCCAACAGACGGCGGTTCAGCCCCCACGTATAACCATCCGCCACACAAGAGAGAAATGGTCTCGACCTACATCTTCCCCAAGGGACCCACCACAAATTCAGCCCACACTGTACTGGCCTCCAACACTTGCTCAACTACTATGAGCTGGTTGGTGCAGTTGAGCGAGTGGCAGACCTCAGCTGGAAGTGTCAACTTCCAGAACTCGATTGGTAATGGCGCGGATATCGGCTTTACATTGGTCTACAACTGTTGATTGGTGGTTGAGGATCATATTGTGTGAACACGGGAAGGTTACTGATGTGATCTAGGTGCTGCTCACCGAGTATCTGTTCTTTGCTTGTATGCAACCGTTGTACGCGTGTTCTGTCGTCTACTTGTGTGCTTTTTGTTTGGTTCAGAATAGCAAGCGCTTGCTGTTGGTTGTAGTCACTCATTTGGCGTCGGTCTTTGACAATTTAGCTTTTGATTCGTCGTACTAGTTTGACGCATTGGCGAAAATCTGCATCTTTGTGTAGGAGATGCAGCAAGTCATAGTATTTGTAGTTAAAATGACATGTTGTTAATAATTATTCTCAAGTGTGCTTAATCACTACATGTATTCAGTCTGGATAGTCCGTTTGTGTGTCATTAACTGTGTCTATTTGGGAAAGGCCTCGCTAGTGGGCGTGCTTCCACACAATAATCTTGATAATCTAAAGGCAATGAGCGCAAGCATATACATATTGGTCACGACGTACTAAAATTGTAGAGACTGGTTGCACTAATTCTGTACGCATTGAGAGGTATATACAACAGGTAGAACAAAACGGGTAAGATATCTATTTCAGAAGCTGAACCTTAGGCCAACCGGTACACATGCTATCAATTACCATTAATAGTAGAATGGCAATCTGCAATCGTTCACTAGACAACATGAGTAAAGACAAGCTGGTGCCAGCGTGTTGCACTACGCAAGATATCGTCCGGGTGATTTCTCCCTATCCGCTCCGAAGGACATTAAAGTACACCTGGCCAGTACTTATCTATGGCCTATAAGAATTAAGATCCGTAATAAGAAGAACCCATGAACGCAAACCAAACGGAGCATCCGCACTAAAGCCATTGTTAAACCCACAGTCTCCTGAGAAACTCCTCACCCTGGCGGTCCAAAGACAACTCCCCTAGGTTTTCACAAATACAACCATGACAACTTGGACGATTGAGCCCTGTTCCGTCAATGACGCCGCCGCTCTGGCGCGTAACAACATGGCGGCCTTCTGGGAGGATCCAAACTGGGTTATCCTGTGGCCGAAAGACATGAAACGGGAGTTTATTATCGAGCAAGCGACAAAGCGTCAGCCGCGTAATCTTCTGCGCGACCGGGAGAAAGTGCGGCATCAGCAAGCCGTAGACCCCGTTACCGGTGCTGCGGTTGGTTACGCGCGCTGGATACTTCCATCCGGACATTATATCGCAGGGGATGGCAGTCCAGAGTGGGCCGAGGCACAGGTACCAGATGTCGGTGAGGATGAGAAAAAGAAACACCAGGAGTTGGCTGAATCGGCTTGGTGGAGTCCAAGAGAGGATATGGATAGCCTCGATGATAAGAACCATGTTGTAATGGACCGCATCTTGGCGGAGAAACCGTACATCAGTAAGTGTACATCGATGACATTTAATAACAATGGTACGTAGCTAACTCATGGTTAGAGCTCGACTATCTGGCAGTTCACCCAGAGAACAAGGGAAAGGGCATTGGCACGGCGCTTGTTGCCAGCGGGATAAAGTATGCTGAGCAGGCTGGAGTACCCATTTTTACCATGGCTTTCAAAGCAGGACGCGGGATTTACGCGCGACTTGGATTTCAGGAAGTCGATCGAGTTATTCAGGATGATTCGATGTATGGTGGTCCTGGTGAATACGCAGCGTACTTCATGGTATACGATGTCCCTAGGAATATGTGAGCCATGTGGGCTGTCCTTTAACGATATTACCTTGCTACTTTTAGGACTACGTTCACATTTATCTTAGTTTTATTAATCTCATTCATGGCTAGACACAACATGGGTACGGCTTGAGGAGAGACAAAGTCTCAGTACACCTATCGTGGCTGTGCTGGGTTATCTAAAACAAATCCCCTGGTATTGTCCATAAATCATTGTAAATTAACCGACTAATGAACTGCTTAGTATCAGGATAGAAGCTTGACAGCCTTACGACATGTGTACAGGTCGTATTTAGCCGCCCATGCAACATACATTATCACTCGGGTTTCTAGGCATTCCTGCCAGGAGGTTTCAACGGTTGTTGTACGAGCTCTCACATAATCTAAAAGTGGTCCATTGGTGTACTCTCAAGTGTATGGACATGCAGCTGGAGTTAAAGCCTAGCGACTGACGACTTGAGCTGACGTGTTTACGTACACAAGTGGACCTTCAACCTGTGAACTACTGCTACCTCCGAGTCATCAGGGATGTGGAGCTGATTTGTATGCGGACTTCCCCGATGGCGATAGGAAAGCTCTCAAAGGTTTGATCAATACACTGCAGGATCCCAAAAGTCCCAGTCTTAGTCGTACATCTTCTACTGATAGTCGAGTTCAGTAACATGGATAATCAGGGCTTGCTACTCGTGAACATTCCGAGAGGCAGTACTACGCAAAGCAATAGCCACAGCCCATAATAGCAAGCATAAAAATGTGCAACTAGAAAATCCCCTACTAGATACCTTCCAGAGCTCCTCTCCCTGTGCATTCAGTACAGGGGGCATCTATAAACAATAGTCGAGCTTAATAGGCACACTGCACCTCCGATGCAGCGGCTTTACACACACGAAACCCGCATATCTCAAGACACAATGCAGCGGCTCATGGCTGAACTCCCCCATGAAGACAATAACGATCGAGCTTTTGCAGGCAAGTATTCTTAATCTCTGTAGAGAGCGACATAGCCAGGCGCAAAACTTCATTGTGGTAGCTCCACCATAGCTTTGTCTCAGTTTGCAACCGGCTGGATGTGATACCTCCCAGGAAGATTCACAACTATGAATATCGCCTGCAACTGCTCGTGCCTCTGTGATCAATGCCTCCCGACCTTTTCGTTCATTACTTATCATAAAGGTGGGTTTAATCCTACTCGCTATAGGCTTCCACGACTCCCTAAGCATTGATATACGACTTATGGCTGCGGGGAAGTATCGGATAGTTAGGGTATCCAGTATGGACACCCAAGCTGTGAGGTAATATTTTGGACAAATCATTATGGTTCCCACACTAGCGCGTTGGGCAGCATCCTCTAGTCATCCTTCCAAAGGAACATTCAGGGAGGAACCGGAGCAGCAACGCTGATCGCTGTACCCTCTTCAGCACTCTAGCGGCATTCCTCGGCTTGGGTTCAGCATAGCCCTGAAGATCGTCCTAGTCAATCACGCTATTCAGCCCTGGCTGGGTAGGATACTGTCCAATATTGGTTCTAGAAGCCAACGGTTTGCCGCGTTTTCGCCGGCACTATAGATCCCTAGCGGGGCTCCACTAGTAACCATCAGCGGATAATTGAGAAATAACAGGCGGTTAAAGAGCCTGACATTAATGCCGAGGCTTTACATCTGAGGGGAACTCTACCACGGCGAAAGTGCCAGACATAGGGTAAGAACAGTATTGTATAGTGTGCAAGAGTGGTACACCTATGTATCCATCTGAGAACCTACCTACACCTCTCCTTTCGAGACAATGGCATCAGGGTTGCATAACTTGGCGGTTATATTAAACCATGTTATATGACCTCACTGTGGATCCATCGTGTCCCGCAGTGACTCCGCATTTCAGGGATGCTTCCCTTGACCTTGTACTATTCTTTCTCGGGTGTCGATAACTAAGACAAGCGACTCATATAAGCGGAGGAGCATTCTTCGTAGAACTCCGTAGACTAATATGTTGAGGGTAATATAGCGTTCGTCGGGCTCTCCCCGGCCAACAGATCGGTGTCAGGGGCGGTGATGGAGAATAATGTGGTAATGATCGTCAGAGAACGAGGGACTCTGAAACAAGTTTATATAGCACCAGGGTTAACTACCAATCGGACAGGAGTCATCAGAAACACTGGGCCACTGATGCAATATGCTGAAAGATCGTGATGTTACCTTTCTTCTTAGGGTAAAACATGTCTCGCCCAAAATAGCAGGCTCAAGCTATATAACGAGCCCAATTCACGTCTTCCATCAAGGTCACTCATCCAACAAACTCCCATCCAATCTACCTACAAAGCCTTGGTTGCCTTCTTTCTCAAACCCACCATCGTCATCATGAAGTTCTCCGTTGCTGCTGTTGCCGGTCTCTTCAGCGCCGTTAGCGCTGCTTCTCTCCCCGCTGCCTTCACCCTCGTTGCTGAGGGTGGCCTCACCGTCCTGACCGACGGACGTATGTTGCTGTTGCCTTGCCGACATATCTAACTGATTCACTAACTCTTCGCAGAGTACCTCTACTACGGCGGCAACGGCACCGACGCCAGCAAGGACATCGCCATCTGTGAGCCCCTCATCAGCCCTACCGATATAACAAACAGGTCACTGATCTCCTCATTTAGTCCACGCTACTCCTGACACCGGCGCCGTCTCCTACACTGCCAAGGACTCGACCCCTACCGGCTGGCAGAACCTGTACGTCGTCGAGAAGGACACCGCTCCCGTCGGCCTCACTCGTCCTCACTCCGGTGCCGTCCCCGAGGGCGCCAGCACCATCGACTTCAGCGTTGACGAGAAGGGTCTCTTCGCCCACGGCGGTAACGCGTACTTCGCCGTTGAGGGCTACGGTGACAACCCCGTCAAGACCGTCTACTGGTACGGTCGCCACAGCTCCACCTACCGCGCTGCCGACCTCTACGTCAAGGAGTGCAAGGGCTGCTAAACGGGTCGTCCGGAGTGGTATCTGTCGTGAACCTCCGCTAGGCCGGGTTCATCTCGGTTCGTGTTAATTCGGTGATTGTATTGCAGGCGCTGTATTCTACCTTTTCTTTGTACTTAATACATTAGTATCTTTGATCCAATTATACATATATTCACTCCTTTTGCATTGTACAACTGCAGGCAGAGTTGGACTGCTGCATCTTACTAATGTATAGTTTGCAACAATGACTTTAGAAATGAGCTGGCATAATCTTGTGTTGTGAAGAATCAAGTCGTCCGCTTCATTGGAAACGCTGTTATGTAGTATATCCGGGTTGGCATGCACGCCACCTGCCGGGAGAGCTCGCGATTTATCTGATGCCTTCATCGGTGCAGGAGTTGGTGAAAACATAATTAGGCGATACATATCTAGCTATGTATTGAGACCAGTCCTGCTATGTCCATATTGCCCATCCTGTCTATACCTGTGTGGTGTAAACCTGCACGGCGCTCGTGCACTCATGGTATGGCAGAGAGGTTGTGTTGTATAATGAGGCTAGCGGTGCTCATAAGGTCCTGTTTAGCCTGGTTAGATGTATACATATGGGAATGAAGTCCATGGGAAAAGACAGGGGAAACTATAGGATTGTGTGTGCAAAGTAGATATGTACTGTCATGCTAGCTGAACACAACGTATAATGGGCCGTCTGGAACAAGATACCTTGTTGAACATAATATCGTCTCCGAGTAAATGTACTACGTCGCGATCCCGAGAGAGGCCTCCCAACACTCTTGCAATGAGCCTCGGTTGAAATAGGTCTTGGCAAAACGAAGGTATCCACTGGTCCACTCCAACCATCCCGGGAGCAGAATAAAAACAGCAAAAAAGAATGACCAGACTGGGGCTCGATCCCAGGACCTTATCGGTGTTAACGATACGTGATAACCAACTACACCATCCGGCCAATTGTATGTTAGGCATCTTACTATCCTGTTATATCAGAGAGAATAGGGAAGTCAAGCTTGGTTTCCCAAAACAAATTCTACGGTTCCAAAAATATCACTGAGGTATCGAATATGTAGGGGATATGCTTTGCTCTTGGATGGTTCTTATACCTTGTGTACTATTGGTACAATGTAGAATGTACAATGTGTGGTACTTAATCTCAGCGTCGGAGGTACTCCATCGGTGTTTACGAGGTAGTATATATATAAATGTGTAGCTGGTATGGTGCTTCCCACAACCCTTCGTGCCTCTAGATCTGGAGCTTCTCTCACTCTCTAAGTTCTTATTTAATGGTGTCCTGGACATATAATTGCCGTAGTCTACGCATTTGGTAATCTCTCAGTTTATCAACACAAACATCACATCATTGTGAGAAAAAGATGAGTGACAGGATAAAGAACAGTATATCCCATTGAGAACACCAGAAGCCTGCATTCTAAAATCATGTGCCATGTCTAATGCATAAACCATCCGCCATCAGTTTCAAGGGTCGTATAGATAAGTGGACCCACGAGAATGCCATTCCACCGGTCGTTTATAATTCTCGCGAAAAGCCTTCGACTCTACCTTCCCTCAAAGTATAGTACGGGCTACTATAGCTGGGTTAAAATTGCTTAAGGAACACCGAATACCAAGAAAGGGAGCCATGCTAAGGGGGCAAAGCATAGTCAGAATATGCCTCAGACCAAACCTTTCAATCTAAAATGATCAGGACTTCAACGGTCTTCACATCCGGTCTAGGCCGTGCTACACCTTCGTACTTGGCAGTCATGGTTGGTGGAGTTACTTCACTCTAAGTGACACAACTATCGGACCCATTGGTTCGCTACAATATTACTGTTCTCATTGCTATAGGTGCGTTGAGGTGTGGGTGTAGCATGGTCACTCAATATTCTTCTGTCAAGTGTCTCTCAACTTGTGCACGGGACCATGAAGGGTACACCTGGACGAATCTTCACCTTCACCATGGAGCTCATCCGGGCCGGCAACAAAGTAAACAAGATTACTGAACATATAACTACCAGCAATAACATCCATCCCACAGACCCCATTAGTGGAGATATTCCAGGAACAACTCCCACTCGGCTACGGAGTCGAACCCGCAAGTACCAGTCACAATGCATCAGGGCTCTACACAGCCACAAGCTACCGTCTAGCGCTGGTTTAAGTCCGGGAGTACCGAGCTTCGGCAATGCAATTCGTGCAGAAAGTGGAGGGCTAGAAGCGATAGTGCTCCGCCGCCAAGAAGCTGGGCAGGGTTAGTCTGCATGCCGGAGATTGCGGGTTTCCGCGACTTGGATATGGCTCCCAAGAGCTGGCATTCTGGATATATCGCCGTGATTGGAGGAACGCATTGCACTCGCTCTTGATATTGGACCGGTTGGCTTCAGGTTGAGACATGGATGTTGGCTAAGTGGCTCTCTATCAAGTTTCCCTTTTCGCCGCCGGCGAATTGCCAGTATGGGATTAGGGTTCGAGAGTGAGGGCGAGACGGACAGGATTATATAAAGCTCGAGGTTATTCATACGAGCTGTTCCAATCTTTGCAGAGATTCAACCTCCAGCAAGCAATCAGATTGTGGTTAGCCATGTTGTCTCGCATTGCCCTTCTTCCCGCTTTCCTCCCCGTGGCTTTGGCCTGTTTGGGCTACGAGGGCGGTGTTCCCACACCCACAGCCCATTACTCCAACAGTGCTGTGATTGAGATCGCAGCCGGCGAGGTCTTCGACGCCGGCTGGGCCAAGTACGACCGCGGGTCTGGCGCCTGCGGTGGCCAGACAGAGGGAGACTGGAAGGATGCAGTCTTCTACCTCCACTCCGGCGCTACTCTGAAGAATGTGATCATTGGTGCTGACCAATCCGAGGGTGTGCACTGCGATGGCGCTTGTACCCTTGAGTTTGTCTGGTTTGAGGACGTCTGCGAGGATGCCATTAGCATCGTATGTTCCCAGCTAACCCTACACCCCGACTCACCGCTAACAATATCCCCAGAAAAACGACAAAGAGGGAGACCAGACCTGGATTATCGGCGGTGGAGCATACCACGCCGATGACAAGGTCGTCCAGCACAATGGCTGCGGTACTGTGAACGTAAGATACTCTTACCCTGACTACACCCGACTGAACCCAAGACTAACAATCAAAGATTATCAACTTCTACGCTGAAGACTACGGCAAGGTGTACCGGTCGTGCGGAAACTGCTCCAGCCAGTGCAAGCGGAATGTCTATGTCGAGGGAACCACTGCCCGCGATGGTGGTGAGGTTGTCGGTATCAACCAGAGCTTTGGAGATACTGCCACCCTGGTCAATGTCTGCACTGATGCTGATCATCCCTGTGTTCTGTACGATGGATGCGAGGGTGATTGCGAGCCGAGCAAGGTTGGATACTGCTCTGGTTAAAGGGTCTGTGACTCGCAGGGTTGGATTCGCATAATGGCGAGGGTGTACGCGAGATGTACATATGTTCTAGGTTGACTGGATACAGAAACAGATACTTTACTTTCGTATGGACCTTTAGATTGTGTCTATTGTATACATTCAGCCCGAGATCATGGAGAGAAAGTGATGTGTCGGGTATTCATAGGCCAAACAAGTATACTTAATCTTTACCATGAGATAACTCAATGGCATTTGGCTCGTTATGGCTCCTGCAATGGTATACACTAACAAAGATGAGTAATCGCCCCAAGTTTATTAATATAAACTGCGGCTATGCTCCAATACCAAGACACCAGTACTTCACTAACGGCCAATTGGGATTGATAGGCCATCGCATGGGCAAAGGTCAAAGCTTGTAAGTGTATCTTAGCCTCAAATTAGCTCCACTGCTAGCGAGGTCCAGGTATGAGACGGCTTGGCGTTCCCTGGGGATATCCCATCACATATTAAAGGCCTATTGAATAGCAACGTAGCTTCGTCTTGGCATAAGGTACGATTCTCAATCACGGTGGAACGTTCTCCAAGTACGAAAGCGGACCGATATGCGCAAACAGTATCTGCACTATTCCCGCAGAGTCCATGCCTTACCAGAGTGCTGACGAGTGGGTTACAACATGCGGCTGCAGAACTTGACATGCATATTGAATTTGATTCGGGCTTGATGTAGGTAGATTGCGATGTATACGACAGGGAGAGCGTGGGATTTACCGCTACTCAAGAAATACGGAAGTTACGGTATGGGTAGTAAAGGGACTTGAGAGGTCAGTTGTGCTCATTGCTAATCTTCACGTTGGAAGGAACAATGCTGCGTCCAATTCAGTCGGTGATAGCCCAATGTGAGGGTTTCCCGAAAATTCTCAACCCAGTCTTAAAAATATGTAAGGTCGAACTAGCCCCATGAAGACGGTGAGTAGCATTGTTCTACTCAGTGACGACGGGTGGGTGGGTCATACGCATCTCGACTATGATCTGGTGTAGGGGGTCGTAGACAGTCTCCGGAGTTCTTTCATCCTGGAGCTCTGTCAACCGCCAGATCCCTGGAAGAGCTGCTGCTTTAATGGCTCTAGCCTTTGCATATGCTTGACCGAATATTTTCACCAGCATCCGGCAGGCATAAAAAAGACGTCTATCTCCCCCAACATAGGGTTGCGTGGAGTACTTGAGGTAATGACAAGTCAGCGTTGCGGCCACAGCGTAAAGCATCGGGGTATGCCTACCCGTCCCTCATGATCGATATGGTAAAAATAGAAGTCCCGGGCATCTGTATAGAGGCCGTAGATTTCCCTATTCAGACCAGCGGTTTTCCGAATATGATAAACCAACGCTGTTGCCGTTAGCCGGAAATAAAAAGTAAATGGACATAGGCTCGGTAATCAGCATACCCATAGCTGCGAGTGGCGCCGCGAATCGGGCTTCATTTATGAAATTTGGCGTGATGATTATTAAGAGCATGTCGGTGTTGGCCTTGTACCCGTACCACAGCACATAGTCAACCTGGCACTGGAGTCGATATCGCCTGTGCTCCACGGTGATATCTGCCTGGATCGTTTGATTGGCCTCCGGAAGGACCATTGTTAGAAGTGGCTCTGCATCCTGAAAGCCCAGTTCATCTATGATATGTCTTCCCGCTTCCCGCTGGACTATATTGACTAGAAATGGGATCCTACTCAACCAAAGGTCTAAAGTGGGTTGAAACCTGGCACCGCCTGGATAGGGCATTTGTCCTGCAGCACGCTTTAGTGGGTGGGGACGTAGTTGACACTGAAGATAGTCGACTGACCTGCTTCGTCTACGAGACGATTTATGTTCACCGCTACATCTAGAAACCAGGGTTCTCCCTGGACATCTGGTATATAGCGATAGGAGAGCCCCAGGCTTCGCAGGAAAGAAGTCACAATTTTGTGCGAATCTGGTGCAGCTGTGATGTCTCGGTCTGGGTGCCCATCCCTTAATTCAAGTATGGTAAACTCGCCGTAAGCCATCTTGAGATAGAATCCTACCGGGTGACGGACAAGTCTAGGGAGGACCACATGCAAGTTGTCGACCATGCGCTCAGCCGCACGTCCACCCACCCTACGAACATTGTCGCCAACAGTTCGAGCACCTCTGGCAACATTCTCTCCAGAATCGTGCACAAAGCGTTGAGTGCGGTTGACAATTCTTCGTGCACGCTCAGCGACTTTTGGTCTTCCATCCTCACTAGGGCGGCCGTCGGGGTTCATGGCTACTATCACGAGAGCAGGTCTGGAATCAATTCCGAATCCCTTGTTGTTCGAGCTCTCGTTGCCTGAGAGCAGTTCCCTTGCCCTCGCAATTACCCGTGTCAGAGAATCTGGATGGTATGTCGACGGGGATGTAAGGTCTGACAGTTCAAGGGTGTACGATCTTGAATAAATCTAAATATGATAGAGTAAATTGGTAGTGATATGAGTCGTAGTAGTAGTAGTAGTAGTAGTTGTTGTTGTTGCTGGTGCTGTGTATCTCTAAGCGAACTGATCTGGACCGGCTGAACGAGATGGCTTCTTTCCCAAACTCACTTCTGCCCAGGGCTGTTCCTTCCCAATTCATGTGCCATCCGGCCGGCCAAAAGGCCATTTATGTATTAGTCCTTTAGCTACTTACACCTTTGGTTACCCCTGTAGTACCAATACTGGCCTAGGAGTCTAATACGCCGTATATCCAGGCTGCCGGAGGAGCTAAGAACGAGCGTACAAATGGACTACCGGTTACCTGAAGGTCTTGCATTTGACGACTGCAACTATTATAACTCGATCACTAAACATGTATTCAACAATGATAACCCTTGGGATGGACACTACAGCACAATGAACAGGGGGCTGCGGGAGACCACTGTTTCAGCCATCAGGATCCCAATGGAATAATAGACTGGACCATGGTACTTACTTTTAGGCGCTCTGTTGGTACCATTGCTCACATGTGAGCCACAGACCATTTGTCATGGCATAGTTGCATCTTCTGTTGAAGGCCCACTATCGGTATATGCGTGTCCATGGATCGAGTGCGCTGTGCCCACACCTGACATCTCCACACTCAAATGGCCGCTGATTGATCTCTCACTACCGTCAATATCGCAAATGTCACTCCTTACTTCCTCAACCATAGCCTCATCTTCAATCTGTATGGAGGCTAGGCGGATTGTCAGGAGCATCAGTGCTTGAAAATGAGCTGCGACATGTCGGGCAACCATGTCGCCCCCCTCTGTGTGGGCTGGGACTGTCAAATGCTCGGGATCTTCATCTTCACTAGAGCTGCTAGAGGGGATGTCGATAGAGCAATGCGGCATAGCATGGTGATTTTCATAGGTTATCCTAGCGCTTTTGCTACTCGTGTCTGTTGACGGTTCCCGAGTACGCTTTGCGCAATGGTGGGAAAAGGGCTTTATTCGCTGCGTTTGGCAGCTGTTTTCTACCACTCTGTAGCCGCATAGTGGACATAGGTCACGGGGCCGTGGGGGTGATGTCTCACTGAGCCATGATAGGCCCTCAAGCTGAGCAGTCGTGAGCTCCGGGCAGTGGACGTCCTTGGTATGGCTCGAGAAGGCTTCTGAGCTACTGAAGACATCATTGTGGCTGTCGCATACAGAGCATATCCACGATGGTTTCCTATATATCTCTCGATGCCAACGCCGGCTATGGCTAATCATATGATCCTGCCAGTCATTAAAAGTCGCAAAATACGGGTACCCTCCGTAACACTCCTCGAATATGCACAGGTATGGTTCCAGGTCATGGTCCACATGGTTCCTAATCCCGGTTAAAGAGTTGGTCGCATGGAGCATTCGGTTTGGGTAGATCTTACTTCCAATTTCTTCCATACAGGGCTTTTTCATCCAGGGGCTCTGAGCACCACTCACAGGTAACGACGTTAGTGTCGTCCCTTTCGGGTGGGGATGGATATCCGGTTTGTCCAAGATGCATGGAGCAAGCTGGGCCTGGCTGACTGTCGCTTGGTGAGTCAGAAAGGATCGTTTTCAGTTGACCCGCATTTGTCGACGATGGGTCGGATAGGGAAATGGCCTGCACCCCACGCTGTAGAGCCCTCGGTTCCCCGGCTTGATTTGACGTCGAATGATGTCCCTCTATCTCATCTTGTATCGGTGCAGGCCTCGTTTTGCAGCATGGCTGCTCTTCATCCATGGTCAGTATTGGGGACGAGTCCTCGTCGCTCAGAGTCTGGAGTGTCTGCTGGCGAGACTTAGTGCGTTTCATGGCAGCATATCGCTCAGTCATTGACTCACTCAGGTGGTATTGGAGCGCGTGATGAGCATCTGGATACAAGGTTCGAATGCATCGCGAGGCTAGCTCCATGAAGCTCTCTAAATGCGGATCGCCAACAAAAGTTGGGAACCGGGGAGTGAGACTTCCAAATGTGGAGTCTCGTATTCCAGCCTGCAGTGGATGAAGATCATTGAGTATTCCATTTACTGCCTTTAAAGCTTCCATATCTATCCCATCAATTATTGACTGGTTTTCGTTGGGTTCGGTGTCTGTGGGACATGTAGCATTCCTGCCAACGATATCTGATTTTGCGACTGATATTTGTCTTAGCATTTCTCATCTTCCCCTTTCTCGAGCCATAGACGCGGTACATACGATTTATTAGGTCACTTTGGAGAATGGTCAAAGTTTGAACAATGACATCACGGATATCAGACCTCTGTCTTAGTCGCCAGTCAAGGCATTGGTTTGGCCGGGCGAATACCTTCAGACTGGCAACCCACGCTCTGAACCGTGTTTGGAAATCCGGGAGAATAGGCCAAAGTGGTATACTTCTAACCACCTGATCAAAGAGATCTTCACACTCCACAGCCAAGTTATATATCAAAGGACGGTTGTCAGTGGGTACCTCCATGACGAACAGTGGTTTAGATCAATATTCCGTTGTGGATTTACACTGGTGATGGTGCTTGATGAGCCTGAACGAGTAGGTGGGGTGGCAGCAACTGGCGACGTTTTATGTTGTACTGCATGTTTAGCGCGCACAAGATTTCACTTGGGCCTCAGCCTGACAAAGGGCCTCCTCAATGAGCCTGAGACGTTCCTTAACAAGGCAAATCCCGACGGTTCACACTCATACGTGGACTGCCACCGCTCGCTCCCGGTTATGGCATTCCTGCTGGTATGTGAAGAGTGGCGTGTGCTCCAAGACATAGCAGCGCTCCTCGAGGAACACAAGGCATACTATGAGCCTAGTGTGCTGACAGCGCCTGGATCGAGTCAAGGCTTTCTTCACCGCTTATTTTGGACCGAGCTACAGGGGATTCTCACCTTTAGAGCAAGAGACCCCTATTTGCAGCTGGCTGTCTTCAACAATTGTCAAGCAAAACTGCGCAATGTGTGTGAGCTGCTAAGCAGGCTTGTCAACGACAGGCGTGTAACAGCGCATGGTGAGGGCGTAGCAAAAGCATGCGAAGACAAAGGATGTGCGTACCCGTTTTTGCACGGCCTTGTGAGCTTTCTCCAAGCATCAAGGGGGATATTGAACTTGGCCGGCGGTGTAAATCCCGTACTATTGGGGCTTCCACGAGATAGTAACCAGGCTCATCAGTATCTGTGCACTGTGACGGAATGCAACCAATTCATCAAGGGACTCTTTCAAGAGCCTGCATCGAGGCGCGCAGCAAGCGGTCACACAATTCTTACAGTCAAAGGCCCTATTTGGTACGATACCCGGCACAGAGACAAAGCCATAACGGTATTTCACCGTCTCTTTGAGCGACTACGTTGTGGGACGCAACACGAGATCTTTCTCAAAGTTCCTGATACTAGTCAGCCTCGGTATATTCAGCAGGAACTATACTTGTTGCTACCATCCTGTGCACATCCGGGCGAATGGCAAGGGGCATACTGCGATTTGTCCGAGTAAGCACGATATATTCATCTAATTTTCTGGTCACTAACAACGACCAACAGATATAATTATGACATCAACACAATCAACAACCTCTGCCAAGAAGTCAAAAAAGATCGCCCGGAAGGGCATGTATTGCAACTTTACATTCGGTCTGACAGGTTGCTTAGTAGATGGATTGGGGGGCATACATTGGATCTCAAAGCTTATTCAAAAAGATCACTCGACGAGCTCGTCAAGAGTGGTGCTTTTCTATCCGGGCATCCCGACTATATCTTCTCACCAGTCGGGTCGCCACCATTGTCGTCCATGTACACCCTGCAGGATAGGCGACAGCTTGCCCTAAGGCTAGGGTACTGTCTCCTTGACTTCTATGATTCCAACATGAACTCCAAAACTATCTATATTTTTTCGCCGCCAAATAAAAGTATTCAGAAGGCGTTGACATGTCTGTCATTCTCATCGACCCTTCCCGTTTCGGCTGAGTCTCGTGTGTTCAAAATGGGGAACGCCGCTCTGCTTTCTTTCGCCATACTCTTGCTCGAGATGGATTACGGGCACAGCATTCAGATTAATGTTTCAAGTAATCCCGACCAAAGCCTATCTGGCTGGGGGCAGGTTAACAATCGTGTCGATAGCACAGATAGAAGGGACCCCTATTTCAACGCGGTAAAGGCATGCTTCGATGTCCATAGGCAAATCTCTAGCTGGCGACGGCGTGATGACTTTGATGCTTCCGAGGAAGAGTTGACTATACGAAGAGTGATTTATCGGGGCATTGTACGTAGACTGGAAGCTGCGTGGGATCAGGTGGGAAAAGGTATACTGGTGGAAGCGAGCAATTCTAGATGGTGACGGGTAGCCATATAGTGGCTGAAGGGAAGCCAGACTGTAGTTCTCTGGTATCATTCGTAAATGATTTTCTCATCCAAGAGGCCTATCTGTTGTGCTGCAAGACCGATGAAAGTGTACAAATAAATGTACCGACATACATCGTGCTTAATACCTATGACGGTCATGGACTTTGAGAAGGAAAATAAGAAACTAGAGGATTCGCATTCGTAAATAGTAGTCTGAGGAATAATAACTCAGCTTGAAGACTTCGTTTAAGCATACAGAGTTATGCCATCAGCCGTGACAACAGATTCAATTCCAAAGATACCCACCTAGCCACTGCCTCTCAGGAATCCAAATATACTAACAGTATCCTCAAGTTCCGGATCATACTCACAGATATCCATCCGAGCATTGCCCTTGTGCACTTCAAGGCTGTTGACAAACTCCGCCCAGGCCTCGTTAGACACAATGGGCGCTGTACAATAAGGCTCCGCACCGGTTGCGTCCAACAACTGCTCCAGCCGAGGCAGCACTCCATTCATCGCTTGCATCTCCATATTGAACTGCGTCTCAGTATCTAATCCCAGGTTCTCCACGAACCATCCAGAATGCTGAACCACGACACCAGCCTCATAGAGATCAAGTAATTCCGGCACCACACCAGAATCCAAGCCCGCCTCGTATGCCATCCGATGACCAACAGCCTCAACCAGCGTCTGGCAGCGGGGGAGTATACGCCTATTGAATTCCCCCGTTCGCTGAGCCCTTTCGAGCGAGTCTATGATATCTCGGGCATGGCGGAATAGACCAGCTTCGAATATGGCCAGTAGGCAGGCTGGATAGCGGGGTGGGGGCATGCGGTATCCTCCTAGGATTAACTCGGAGGCAAGCCCTGTGCAAGCAGTTAGCTAGTGATCCGGTCGGTTGTGTATGATATATGTACTTATGCTAAGAGCCAGGGAATCTCCCTCGGCGATAGAGTTCCCATGAGCTTCAATCTGGTTATCGATGATGTTGTTATACGCGAACAGGCCGTGCGCACCGCAGCGCTCGCCTAGATAGCAAAGGCTTTCCTGTGTGGCGCGATGGACGACGGCTTTGAACGCGGTTGCAACACCTTGCCGGACGACATAGGGGATTTTCGTGTCCATGTAATTCTGGATGCTTTCCTCCGCGAAGGGATCGAAGACAGCGATCTGAGCTAATGTATGAAGAATCGGACGATGTTGTGGCCGGAAAAATATAATCGGTCGGGGCTCGTTAGTGGGACCCCATATATGTCGACGGAAACTGTATTTTCCCGCTACGAAAACAGAGCTTTTCAATGCTGAGATAAGAACAGTAGACAGAGACAATGTGGCAATGTAGACGCGGTGGATGGTGGATTGGAAGCTCTTTCGTCGGTCTGTTGGTGCATCGAGAGTTCCGAGAAGGGCTGTGTGTGGGAGCCGGACGTGTTCGAAGGATGTGATACAATGGTCGAGGGTTTTGGATCCTGCGCGCCTGGGAGGGCTCTGGAATTTTATCTCAAGGGTTAGATGAGGATTACTGGATGGGTGGGAGGGTTGTACTTCGCGTATATGCCTGTAGACATTTCATGACCATCGTTGAGCCAGACCAGAAACGGTTTGACACCACGATCTTCACCCTCGACTGTTACTCTGGCGATGACAATCCCGATTCGGGGAAAGCCTTCTATAGGGGTTGTTGCTGGCATAAACCTGAAAGGTCCGTCACTGGTCATCGATAGGTCAAAGGGGTCACTTACTTGGCTGCGTCCAGATTCGGAGTATGCAGGTCGAAGGTGCCATCTGGAAGCAAAGTAGCCACCGTTTCAACAGCATGTGCATCCAAGCCATGTCCAACCTCTGGAAGAAGAAATTGCCCTCTATTACCTGTCAGCGTGTTATGGAGATCAGCACATCGGATGACGCTTACGAGATCTCGAAAGAGAGTAACGGCTCAACAATAGCTTTGAGGTCCGCTCTATGCTCAAGGAAGGGAGCCAGGGTCCCCACACAGAGATTGTACTGTATCGCCAATAGACTGAAAGCGGCCGAGTCTAGCGTATGAATCATGTCCTGGTGGAACTGCCAGAACTTGTCGGTTAGGTGCTGTATGTCTCCCGTTGTAAATGCTGTGTACCAGGTTAATCGGCAATAAATACCAGAGGAAAGGAAGCGCACCGTAGGCTCCTGCTATCGCCCGGGCTCGATGGTATGCCAAGGCGATTTTCTCGTCGCGGGTTGCATTATCTGCCGAGACCCTGAAGATGTCTAAATCGAGCAGGAGCGTCGAATCAATAACCCGTTCGGCATGAGGCCTGTCTCCGTTGCGTGGCATTGCGATAGATGTGTGGAAAGGATTAAGCAAGACAGAATCGTAGGCGGCAGAGAGACAAATGCAGGACCGATGGTAGCTTTAAGTCACATGGTCTAAGCTTCTCGCCTACAGAGCACTCGGCATATCGATACACGGAGGGGTTCTACTCAACGGTATAGACAGGATCTACGAGCTAAGGATGTCTCACAGCGCCTCTATGCCATCCTCGAGTTAGTATAAGGGAGAGATGCACATGTCAATCAACAAATACGTGGTCAGGCCATGCAGACAGGCGCCAAAGGACCCAGACGAGGAAGAGCATCCCAAGCAAGATTAACTGGGTCAAAGTAAAATTATAATATCGAAAGCCACACACGGCTAAAGTGGCAAAGAGGTTTGGGTCTCCGTTTGGCAGCGCATCACACCTGCGTCACCAAGCTGATATCACTTTGACTCTTCTCACGGATACCAATCACCCATCGGCAATCGTGCAAGAAGCGATATGCCAGCTGGGTGCACGGTCCTATAGTATAGTTCGACCGACAGAAGAGATCTGCACACAGAAATTGCGGCACAGATATTCGAGAATGAAACAAATTATGGTGCAAGCACCCGCAACTTGCATTAAACTTCAGCATGCGCCACTAATGGTGGAGTGGAGTGAGCCAAGGTCAGGTTGCATTGAGGGGAAATGTCGACTGTTACTCATCCAGGAATGCACGTTCATACTACTTTGTGGGTTTTCACTTTGATTGTGGATGGAATATTATTTCCCAAATCAATGTCAGAAATGCTGATTTGAGACCTCTCGACCTAGATGCATCTAACCTACCCATCACCGATCTTATGTCGACGGCTGCACCTGGTCCGATTTATCTAGCATGGCGGCAACCAGCTCCTCATCCCAGCCATATGAATCCGAATCACTAATATCATCCTCCACCACACAAGCGGGAGATGCAAAAATACGGTTCTGCTTCGTTGGTGTTGCTGGTGCGTCCGTATTAATCCACCGCTTCCTATGGCTACGGGCACCTGATCCCGGAGTAAACAGCCCAGAGCTAACAAGTTCGGGGTTTTGTGGTGTGCTGGAATCTGTGGCTCGAGGAGGCGGAGTCTCCAGTCTTCGAAGAGGTTGATGCCGTACAGTACCCATGCCCTCCTGCCATACAAACAGCGAGTGAGCTACCGGAGTCGACTCGTCCTTTCCAAACAACCTTTGCCTACTCCGAGATGGCGAATCTAAAGTCCCTTCCGACAAATCTAAGAACATGTTACCATCACCTTTCCCAAACCCTAATATATAATAAATAAGTCAAACGTACCGCTATCCTCTATCTCATCCCCGGGGAGTTCGTCCAAACTTCCAGGGTCTACATTCACCCGCTTCCTCTTCAGACACGACGATTTCGGCGGCGTCAACTGCCCAAACTCTCTTATATCGGTCTGCTTCCTCGGTGTTTGCGGAACCGCTAGGCGAGGAACGAGTTGCTCTACCTGAGACGCTTCGTCGAGCCATACCCAGCTGTTGCATTGTGCTTCGTCTTTGGAATGCCTTTTACATGCCAGATCTAGACATTATCAGCCTTGGAGAATTGATTTGGTCAGATGAGAAGAGACGGAAGGATGTACATTGTTCCCCTTGGTATGGGCTCTTCGCGTCCTTGACTGTGTACCTCCTCATGGGATAGTCACATTTGCACAGGAGGGTTCTCTCTGCGTCGATGGTCACTCCAGCGTACGTGGAGCGGAGGGGGCCCATTGAGAGAGTTTAGTTGAGCTGTGTTGGTATGGCCCTGTTAGATTTATAGGGGGGTGAGTATAATGCATGGGAGAGATGGCTACAGAGAAGCTTGAATTATGGTGTGTGTTTGCTTGTTTGGAGTTGACGTGGTTAAGCGCTAGTGTGGGGTCGCCAGCTGCGTCGAGGTTACCACTGTCATTGCTATTGGTCGACGAGGCGCTATGCGCATGCACGTTGTACAAGTGATCTTCTAAGTTGATCAACGTCAGGAGATATCCCAGAGACATGATGGTAGTGTCATATTGGCAGAAATTCGAGAGTACTTGGGCCCTGAGCAGATCGGGTTTTTCTATGACTGTACCTACATCTGGTTTGCGCCCAATCAGAAGCGTTGCAGTTAGTAGATCGTTCTGGCTCTTCAGGAGTGACATGGCGCATAAGCCCAGTAGTTCGAGCTACCACTCTAACCAGATGTCATGGATGAGCATTGACTGCGCCAAAGCGGTTGGAAAGTACGGTCTCCACTGCTTTTTCACCATACAGGCAGTAAGGGGTAGTAGAGCCCCACCGGAGGGGTCAATATATGAATCTATCACTCACACCTTGCCATGTCTTTTAGATCCCAAACTGAAGCTCGTCGAGTCCGTTAGACAGGATATAGGGCAGAAAGAGCAAATGCAATCACATCCCCTACGAACACGAAATTCCAGTTAGGGCAGTTCTACTTTACAGTGCACTAATATGCTTAGTCATTTATGTCCTCAGCATAAGGATGGTAAACACACTAACCCGTTCTGGTTAGCTCTATACATTGTCCAGCTCAAGCTTTCGAGTCCATCTTGGCTCTTGTCAACTTTCGTTCGAGTTGTATGGAGTAGACATAGCTCCTCTCCTCACAGAATCCCCCAATGCAAGAAGGTATAATGAGAGGGGTTTATTGCCCACTATCACAGGCGGCAACATCCGACCTTGAATCCAAGCTCTCTTCGTCCCCTCTTCAGAAATGTATACATGCAGCCAAGCGTCGTGAATGCAACGCTGGATCCACAATATCAATTCACAGTGAGAAAATCCGTGGTCCACATGATACAAATCTGCAAAGAGAAGTGAATCTTGATTTCCCGAGAGGAGACCGAGAATAGTGAATGAAGAGATAATCTCCACTCCGACAGAAATCCTATCCCATGACCACATATAAAGCCCTCTACCCTCTACACTTGCTCATACACTACTTGAACTGATACTAAGGAACCTCAATCCCATCTGTGCAAACCACTCAATAAATCCTACACAAACACACCAGCGCGCCACTACCTAAGTAACAAACCGCCAAAATGCCCCCCAACACCACCACCACCACCACCCCGCCCCAGAAAGTCTTCATAACAGGTGCAACAGGCTACATAGGCCGAGTAGTCACCGAATTCGCCATCGCAGCAGGGCACAGCGTGCGTGGTCTCTCCCGCAGCGAGGCAGGCGACGACCTCCTGCACAGACTGGGTGCAACCCCAGTAAGAGGCACGCTAAGCGACACCACGCTCCTCACTGAAGAAGCCAAACACGCAGACATGGTCCTCCACCTTGCCTTCAGCCACGACTGGAGCAAGCCCTACGCAGACCTGCTAGCCCTGGACATCACCGCCGTGGACGCGCTAGCCAGCGCCCTCCAAGACACGGACAAACCGCTAGTGACGACCGGCGGCACACTCTGCGTCCAACCCGATCCCTCGGGCGGAGAAACCGACGAGACAGCCCCCTTACCACCCTACACGCCCCTACCCCGCCACCTAGCTGAGGAACGCGCCCTCGCGTGGGTGTCCAAGGGAGTCCGGATAAGCGTACTCCGCCTCCCGCAGTACGTCTACGGCCGCGAAACAGACCACGGGTTCGCGGCGGATCTGATCCGTCTTGCCGTGCGGGATGGGGAGGCTGCTAAGATTGACGACGGGGAGTGGTGTTTCTCCTCCGTGCATGTGGAGGACGCGGCGCGGCTGTATTTTCTCGTTGCGCGGTTTGCGGGCCCTGGGGAGGTTTTTAATGGGGTTTCCTGTATGGATGTGACGTATTCGGCGCTGGCAGGGGCGATTAGCAGGGTTGTGGGGGTTGATGTTGTGTCGCGGACGAGGGAGGAGCTGGAGGCGAAGTGGGGGAGGTTCTTGGTGGAGTTTGTACTGGTCAGGAATCGGGCGAGTGGGAGGAAGGCCAGCGAGAGGCTGGGGTGGTGTCCTGCTGGGCCGGGGATCTTGGAGGAGGTGGAGTTTGGGAGCTATGTGCCTGTTGTTGAGCGGTTTAGGAGGGGGAGGGAGAGTGTTGTGGGTAATGAATGACGTTCGTAGTTGGAGACCTGAGTGAGATACGTATCTATCTATGCTTTTATCCCATTGCCATGAACCGAAAGAGTAGATATACTTTTCTATATACATTACCGTAAAGCCGTGATATCACGAGAATCGTAACTTCATCATCGTCAAGAAAAAACAGGAAGACAAACCCGAACAAAAACAAAGTATCACAAAAGAAGAAACCAGAAGAGTTCAACTTCCCTACTAACGTAATACCTACCACAGGTAAAACCACTCTCACCGCATAGCCATACTAGCAATAATGACTGAGCTCATATTGCTACCGGTGGCCGTATGGGCACCACGTCGCACGACGATCTCCTCGTTCGCCATGCGCGGCTCTAGCTGAAGACTCCGGTCATACATGTCGCTCACGTCCTTTGTGGCCCTCAGGTTCCTGATCAGGAAGTCCTGGATCTCCGGCACGGGCTGGAGATTATAGGGCATGTTTTGGTACTGTTGGATGTCTTGCAGGACTTCGGCTACTTTGATGCGCTTGGTGAAGTTGATCGTGCCGGATTGCGCGAGGTCGGGGATGCCGTCGTCAATGAATGTTAGGTCTGTGAGGTAGATTCCTAGTCTCACGTTAGTGGAATGTATGATAGAACAAGAGAGTAAAAGGAAGAGAAGACGAGAGAGAGAGGCAGAGAGAACGGAGAAGCGGGCAATTACATACCCAGGAACGGAACAGAAGGCGGACTAGTCTGCCGTAAAGCCTCGCGATACTTGGCCCAATTCTTCTCACTCGACATCAAACCCCGCAGCTCCTCAAGTAGGCTGCGAATGCGCGGGTTGACAAGACCCCACGTTTGCCGGAGTCGAAAGACAGGGGACTGTCCCAGGCCGGACACAATTGACATCAAAGTAGCATAATTGTTGATCGAACGACAGACCTAACCAGATATCAGACAGAGCACACCCGCCGACGGAAAAGGAGCCTACATCGGCAGCCTGCACAAACAACTTGATCATAGACACCCGCTTTTTCAGCTCATCCTGCGCCAAGACAAGCTCACCCACGTAATTAGCCAGCCGATTCGAATGCAGAATCATGGCATTGACCCCCGTGGACGGCTCGGTGCTGTTGGACCTCCTCTTCTTCCATTTCTGGCTAAGGCATTCACACGGCCTGATCCGCGCGTGATGGTTGAATTCGATGATCGTCAGCTGACGGGCGAGCTCAGTGGCGTCGAGATCCAGTATCTTCAGCTTCTTCATATTCTTGGGTGTGATGGGTTTGGGAATGTTGGAGTTCGGCGGCGTGGCGAGGCGTTTTGTGATCTCCTGTCCTTGGATCCGCTGATCGATAGCACTGAGTAATTGCGGGGCAGTAGGCGTCTCCATCATATCCGCTGAGTTCTTGATCTGGGCGTGTATCCTCCGGAGAAAGTCTGTTGTGGCTTCCTCGGGTGGCTCCATCCAGAACCGTTCCAGCCATGTCTTCAAGATATTGACGACCCGGAGACGGATTGCCCTTTGTTTGTGCCGGGTCCACAGCTGCAGTTCGGGTTCAGTCAATTGACCCGGGGGCTCGACATGGAATCGTTGGAAGAGGGCATCGAAGAGGTCCGGAGCGGATACAAAGGTCGGATAGGTGATGAGGAAGGTCTCATTGAAGACAAGGTCTAGCCGGTCATGGCGAGTCAACTGTTCCACGAGTCCTGTCAACGTACCGCTCTTCAACAGCGGCCGGTCCGTCGCTTCGTAAACCACCTCACCATCATGATCCAATTTCAGAAACCATGGGACATCAGTAGCCACAGACAGCGCTCTGGCGCGCACAGGGAGGGTAGCCTCATGCATGATGGTGTTCGCACGCGACCTCTCGGAAAGAATAGTCTGGTAGAACGGACGCCGCGGACTTCATTAGCAGAGCTTGCGAGCACCAGGGACCAAAACCAACAAAAGAAAACCCCGGCAAACCAAAGACAAATAAAAGGACCGAAGCGGGCCAAAAATAAGCCCAGCAAGTGGCATGTCACCGGCGGAAAAGTACGTTGAACGGGTCCGACTTCGCCCTAAGTTTATCAATCTTATCGCCGAGACGATCAACTGCTGGACTCGGATACTCCCTACGTTTTGGGCGGCCACTCCACATGAGCTATTTTCTTTGCACGGACAAAATCTGTCGCGCGGCCTGTCTGTCGCCTGGCGTGTGTGTGTGTGCCCCGATGGTTCCATGCACCCCGGTGGGCTTTGCTGCCTGATTTCCACCATTCAGTAGCCCCCGCCAAGCCGCCAATGACGCGTTTAACGACCCTAGTTTGGATACACTGGGGCCCGGAGCAGTCGCTGTCCGGCCTGTCAACTCGGTAGTTACCTTCACTGCCTTGGAGGGGCACGTCCAACGTCGCTGGTTCCGCTCGTTCGGTACCTCTCTTCGGACGAACCCCTCGGTGACCTGACTTGGGATCTACAAAGGCAATCATGCATTAGAGAGTTCGGTTAAGAGTGATTAAATTGGAAAATAGATCCAGATGTCTAAATACAGGGTTTAATAACGCGTGGTAAACAAATATCCTCCCTATCGGCCCATATGATATACACGTGAACAAGATAGAGCCAAGCGAATGTAACGATAAAAAAAGCACAGGGGTATAGGGGTATAACGTAAGCAATATGACAAAAGAAAACAAAGATAAAGAGGAAAAAAAAAAACGCATCACATCATGGCACCCTTGTTCTGCTTCTTGTCAACCCTGTAGTTCCTCCACATGGCGATGGCCGGAAGCCCGACGGCCATGACCGCCACGGCGGCGATACACCCATACTTCATGTACGCGCCGTAGGCCTGATTGACGGCGTCGCGGATCTCAGATCCAACAGGGTACTCGAGCTGTTTGAGGTACCCCCCGAGATAAATATCCATGTACTGGGACTTGCTCTCGGCCGGGAGAGCGTCCCGGAGGGCAGAGGGAAAGGTATTGGAGAAGATGGCCGCCGAGGCCGCGTTGCCGATCGCACCGCCCAGGCTGGAGAACAGGCCGATCATCGACAGCATCATTGGGACGCCTTCGCGGTCGGAGGCTGCCATGACAGCCATGTCTTGGCCGATGACTAGTGTTCCGCCACCGAACGCGATGAAGATCTGACACATCACAATATATCCGATGTTTCCGCCTGCGGACCGGAAATGGATCATCAGGCCGGCGCCCAGCATGATGAGCGGCAGCCCGAAGCACAGGCAGCTGTATTTGAACTGCTTCGTGACGTATACCACCACCCCGAACACTGCCGACCAGAAACATGACCCGACGTTGTATATCTGCCCGACATATCCTGTCATGCTCACGCTGAGCCCGTAGACTACCATGCAGAAGTTGTAGAAGTAGAGCTCCCATGCATAGTAGCTGAAGAATAGGCTGGCTGCCACGATGCAGGCTCCGAGGACGCTGCGGTCCTTGAACATTTCGTACTGGATGAAAGGCGTTGCGGTGCCATATCGTTCCCAGGCGCCAAACACGAAGAACAGGAGGACGCCGACCACGAGCATGACGATGAACGTTGGACTGTTGTACTCGGCTCGGCCGTAGGATTGCAAGCTGAAGGGAAGGAGGACCAACAGGAAGGCAGCGGTAAGGAGGAGGGTGCCGACCACTATGTTAGGCCATTGTTAGTGAAGTCCGTCGGTCATGGAAGGCGACACATACGATCAAATTCATTCAGCCAGAAGATGATGGACTGTTTCCATGTGCGACCGCTGGGCTCTCGCACAAAAATGAACATCTTCTCGGCTTTGAGCTGGTAGAACTTGAACACGGCAATCAAGGGGAGAAAAACAAACACCTGCGCGATGGCAAAGCACCCATAAGCCCAGCGCCACGTGGAGTGATTCACAAAGGACTGGGCTGCGAGCGGCCCTGTAAAGGCCGTGCAGATAAAAGGCGTACTGGCAAATCCAAATGCAAAGGCTCGATTGCGTAGCCCGGACGTGTCTGCCATGAAAACATCGAGGATCAAGAAAATGGCGTCGTATCCAACCCAGTACAACACATAGCCGACGGCGAAGGAGCTGGGGTTGTTGCAAGCGGCTAGGATGATTAACCCCAGGAGGTAAACGGCGAGGAACAGCGACAGGCCTTCCGGGCGCCCCCAGATATTCAGGAGCTTTGCAGCAGGCAGCCGAACTACCCCACTGACCACGCTGGCCACAATGCTGGATGTACTCACGGCGGGCGCTTCTTCGAAGTGGGCGAATGCGTTGTGGATAACGTTCGTACTGACTGCGGACTGTAGGGCTAGCATGAAGAAGCCGAGCCAGACTCTTTCGAGTCGGGTCACAGGTTAGTAACAAGAAGCGAGACAAGGTAGAATGACAGCCTTGATGCAACTCACAGAGCGTAGGTCAAATAAGCAGTATTCTTACTCCAGGCGAGTGCCGCTGCTTCGGCCTTTCGAATTCCCAGTTGTGCGCCTTGGGTGACCTCCTCGGACGGTCTCCGAAAGGGCTGTTTCTGTGGGCCTTCGAGACTGATCGCATCAGGATTGTGGCTGTTGTTCGCGGATGACACACTGGCCTCGTACTTGAGGTCTCGAAAGTCCGCACCGACCACACTCTGGGCCAACTGTGTATCGTTCCGGCCTCGCACAATATTCGGGCCCGCCATGGCGTGGAAAATAAGTCTTGTACACCCTCGGTGTGGACTTGGGCGATTGACCGCGTTTCCTGGTGTGTGCGACGGGACAGAAGGGCTGGCGACAAGAACCGACGACCGGGCGTCGCAACTCTTTTCTACATAACGGGCCTAGAGAATACGATCTGCCCATCGGTGTACAAAAAGCAACGGGTGGTCTGTTCAAATTATTGCCGCAAGACGCGCTTCCCGATGGGGATCAAAGTTCTCTAGACAGAAATGCAGTCGCCCAATGACGGCCGCGTGAGGGTTGACTCGGGTTTGATCAGATAACCAGGGTTAGGTTTCGGATCAGATAAATGTCGTTTTCATTGGTGGGGCTGCTCCCAATAAGATAGTGATCGCCGGCGTGCGAGGCTTAGTTGCTCCAGCTGAACGCGCACATTGACTAATAAAATCCACTTCCTGGTGCTTGTCTCCATCCGACTTCGCTTCTCGTGTGGCCCATCCCACGCGACCGCCGTCACCATGTCCCGATCGGCCAGGCAGATGGATCAAGCGCAGTCGGAGGGGTTCTTCATTGCATAAGGCTATGTGGGAAGACTCCCAGCAGCTGTGATTGAGCTAGTCACCATGTCGGCTCACATTGCTGAGAAGGGAAATTACTGACGGACGCTGTCGGGAATAAGGAGGTCCAGCGAGAAGAGGGCAAGAAAAAAGTAGAGAAAAAAACATTATTATAGTGTGATATATGGGACGCTAAAATCTGACAGGCACAATCGATTTTACGTGCGGGCCCCTCCTGCCCCTCGTGGCTTTTACGCCATTTATTTCTTAATTGAAGTCCTTAACCTTGTCCAGCAGTAGACCTACGAGTCAACAGCGTTACATTGTGTCTGTGCACAGTGTTGATCGTCTTGCTATGAGAAAGGGGGAAATAATGTATGTGCTTGCCGCATACATGCAGCATCCATAGGGTTAGGAAGCACTGGCTCACTCACTCGTGTTGCATGATCATAGCGAGACATCGCACCCCCACGATCCGTCCAAGAGAAAAGAAAATATCCTGCATAGAGTTTACAGGGATCTTAGATTCGATACTACGGTTCATCCCACTGGCCATCCTTCTCTCTGGTTTTGCTGCATCGGCATCTCCAGCAACTTGAGAGAGAAGAACAAAAGGAAGGCCGCTCAAGTCGCTCATCATTCCAATATAGTTATGATTCCCCATACCTTAATGACATGGATTTGGTACCAAATATTATAGTATGTTGATAGTGTTGATCGTATTGAACACGTTGTTCCACCAGTGGCCAGTACCACCTCTGTCATAACGTCACACGCCATGATAGATAATGTCTACTGAAGGTACAAGAGAGGGAGATCTCGAATATAGGAACACTTGAAGCTATTTCCTCTCTCCTTTTTCTTTTCTTCTTTTTTTGTACGGAATAGCTGAACGGCATTTGTCGGAAGCCGGAAGTTTCCGCTACGGTGGATTCTCCAAACACATTGGCGGCGCTCGGCGCGCTTCATCAGATTAAAGACAGACACGATTCAAACAAGAAAAAAAAATTACCTTTGGAAATATTTTCCATACTCCATGATATCCGTAAAAAAATATTCTTTTTTACGCATTACTCTGGTGAGGTCTGTTTTTCACAATTTAGTTCTGCGAAAGTGAACATAGTTCACAGATTCTAGTCTACTTTATATATCTGAACCAGGTAACTCACTCACGCTTGATACCCGGAACAAACAGGTTATTAATTCGGTATGTTGTACATATGCATATGTAAGCTTAACGAGGAACGAAACAAATGTGAACTCTGCATACTATAAATTCGAGTCAAGGAATTTCACCAAGAGGCCCTGCCATTGTGGGTTCCAGCTCGGCAGTAGCCACAGCTGTGGCCAGTGCTTTACCGAGCTAGACAAGGGAAAAAAAAGTAAAACTAAAAAAAGAGGAAAGGGTACAGGTACCACACATCGGAGGAAAGAATAGAAGAGAGATTGCCTTGTCATGGAGGACGCTAAGCCCACTATCTTGGCTCAGCTGTGTTGATCAAATGCCGATACGAAGCCGCATTCGGCAATGCTCGACTATGACCGACTCACCTGCCTACCCTAGGAGGCTAATTTCCGTATACTGTGAATGTGGGGAATATCAGGTCGACTTCACTTGTAGCTACCCAGGGGTCAGGTGAGGCACTGAGGTTGCTCAACCCTCAAAGAAGCTACCGGTGGTAGAATCGCGCACTTGTTGTGCCTCTGGTAGAAGACAGTCTAGGGCTCGCTTTGAAAGACACAAAGCTGGTAAGGATATTCAATAACGGGAGCTTGCGCTCATAAAATACCCTGCTAGCCAGCGGATGACATTGTATGTTCATAAAGCCCTTCATGGAGCTGTGCTATGTGACGGTGTCCAGTCGAGAGGCTGTACTAGTAATGCCTGAGTGAAGATGAGCTGCCTGAAAGATACCTTACAATAGAGCCTGATATTTATCTTTTATCTGAGCCAACAAATCTAAATATCATCCGAGTCTAACTGCTTGAAGCCCGATCCATGATTAGTATGCTTGGTGTTCCCAGGACCTTTGTTATTCTTTCTTATCGCTTTGTGCTCACTCTGCTTCGGTTAGAAAGAGAGAGAACGAGAAACCACTGTTATTTTTGTCACTAGAAGAATAAAATGGAAGTCACCCTTACTATTGAAAACCCCGCTCGTAACCACAACTTAAAGTTGCAGGTAGTGCAGAGGGTGACTGCTCTCCAGGCTACGAAAGGACTCAAGTCTCGACTATTGGACACACCACGTTTCCAGAATCCAGAATGCTCGGGGCTATCTAGCAATTGGTAATATCCACCAAGCCTTGGAGATCTCAACCGAGGTTTAATTCCCCCTCAGTGAGACTACAGTACCAAACTCGGATGACTACCTAGCAATCACGACCAAAGCAACCGTTGATAACAGCATTGCCACTTCCCTCTGTGGATAACATGCCACCGGAGACCTTCTCAACGCCAAACTAACATCTCTGACAGGCATGTACGCATTTATGATCAGCAACAGGAGCCGTGAAGCTTGGGAGTGTTCCTTCGGAAGGGCCTCCAGTGGATGATTGTAGATGCTTCACTGGCTCTAAATGTAAACTCATTGTTATATGTATATAGTTGGAATATCGGTGATTAACATTCTAATGTGGGACCTTACTACAAAGCCTGCACCTCTCACACAACTACAGAGGATACCGCAGGAGAAATAACAAAATGGCAGAGTCTTGTATTGCGCCTCGGAAAGTATGGATGTTTTGCTATGTAAGATTGACGATATGAGACCGACCAGCTTTAATACTGTACAAAGCGCGCTCGATCCCCGTGAGCGGACCGACGCTAAGTACGTATGTATTACTTTAGAAATATAGCCAGAAGTTTAGGCAATGCGCGTTCCTCTTTTACAGCTCTATAAGCGAAGCTGTCAAACAGGATAGCAACCTGCCAAGTGACTAGTATGGTAAATGAGTGTCGGTACTAAGGCGCGTGTCTAGCAGATAAAATAAATTATTAAGCAAACCTGGATTTATATGAAGAGCTCATGTGATCGAATATACTACCTAAGGACCGGGCGTGAGGTAAGAGCAGCTCTTGATATAGAGGCCTTTCTACTGGAACCAAACAATGCGATCTTTCGATGGATAAACACAGAATGTGTGAGCAAATTGAATACACGGTCAACTAAGCGGCTAATGGAGAGATATCATTAGTCCTAGATATTGCTAAAAAAGGGGCGAACCTTGTATTAAATATATAAATATGCTGCTATAGCTTTTTGAGAGGGAATAGATATCGGCTATTAGTAAAACTAAGCATATATATACCAAGGAAGCATCCTTGTCAGTCTATTTGTTAAACCTATCTCCATACAGGACTTGCAGGTGAGCTACTAGATTTAAGATCTTACATGAAGAATTTACCCCCAAAATATTACTGTTGATAGATTTACGGACTTACTACGAGCGCACTAGATTATTAGCGCTGACAATAAAGCCAACAAGTTAAGATAGAGATTTCTCTAAATTAAGACAGTACGTATCGACTGCGACGGCACTAGATTTAGAATAAGGATTACAGTATCATCTAATTCTCCCTCAAGTTGTGGGTAATTCTATGGCACGAGGCCGTTTGTGTTGTAATAGGTCAGCATTTCAAAGCACACCGTGATGGTTCGAGGAAACCCCACCGGGTGATGGTGGATACTGCCGCTATCAAACTCCTTGGATCGTGCTCGATCAAGATACATAATCGAACTTGTTGACGGCCAATTGACCGAGGAGCATCCTATGCTGTGTACCGATACAATCCATGCATTCTCTTTGGGGGACAGACGGTTCCTTACCGTGAACATTGGGTGACTTCGAAGGCATAACTTTCAACCAAAAGATTTCTACCGGCTTGCACTCCCCGGCCCCACCGAGGAATTAGTGCGTGATATGGTACAGAGTCATGTTCATGGTGTGGACTTGGACGACTTCCTCGAAGGCTTGTCCTCCATTTTCCATGCTTGGCGTGACGGTACATCTAATGCAGCGAGCCCGTCAGGAAAGGGGGAAAGTCTTATCCTGCGAAAGGCCTCGGTCTTGATAGAAGAACAATCGTCTGATGATATCGCAAATAATGCGTTGGGTTGCAGTCTCACGGAGACTTCTTCTAGAGTACTTCCGAGGTACCCTGATCTCACCACTAATTGAGTCAAGAATATTGACGACCGACCTTCGGTTGGAATACCGTCCTTGCACATCGCGAGATTCACCGACGCTAGATCAAGAATGTATTTTGAATAGTGTAAATGTTTCGCGGCCCATAATTTATACACCTCATAATACTGTACCATACCAGATTCAATACTGCATCGAAACAAGCATATGGGGTTCGGCAATCATGAGCCCACCAATAGGATAGAGAGCAATTTAACCCTTTGAGACGTAGGCCCTGGATCTATAGTACCAGGCTTACCGTATACCGTAGGATAAGCGTCTCGGTCCGCCACGGAAGAGGCGTGGGGCCCACTAGTGTTCCCCTTCTCTTGGGTTCCTTGCGTCTCGTATCGTCCCTTTCAAGGGGAAGGATGCGAATCTTGTTGAACGAGGCGATGCTGTCCCTTTTAACCCGACAATGATCTTTCTTTACCGGCTAAGGATGTCGTATCTTCACTTGATTGGACGATCCCGCGATCCTTCGCGCGCGTATATGCCGGTTTTGAGTCCGTCGGATTGCGGGGCGGTAGTGCTATGCCATGTCTCATCGAAGTTACATTGACCCAGGCCAAATACCGCATACTGTCGCATCCTCGGTTATTATAGTCTATGAAGTCTGGCCACCAAGTCTAGTGGGACGATATCATCTACATACCGTTTTGCATTTCCCTTCCGCCTTTAGATATTGTCGCTCATTGGTGGGCAGAATCTCAAATGACAGAGGGCCAATGGGAAAAGTTCCTCCCGGGCGGTGGGAAAGAAAGAAAACATCTCACAATCTTCATGATATGAACCGCCTCACTCTGAAAGGAGCTCAGTAGCCAGAGACTGCAGCTCGTCCATACTTTGCGAAGCTGGATCAGGTTGGGGGCCAGAAAATGGAGCCAGAAGATGCAGCTGGAAACTGGGATCCAAGAAAGGGTATAAAATGCACCGTCTTCTGCACTGAGAAGAGCTATCCAACTTCTCCCAGACCACGACTTTCCTACTATCCAAACAACTCTTCATCATGCGTTTCACTGCTGCCGTCCTGATGCTCGCGACCGCCATTGGCGGCGCCACCGCCGCGCCCAGCGCTGAGGCCGCCCATCTCCAGGCCAGAGACGAGCCTGTCAACATTCAGGTCTGCACAGGCATCAACAAGGCGGGCTGCACAGGCTTCACAGTCTACACTCAACATCAGTGCTGTTCGTCGCCACTCCCACCATTCCAACTGCCATCATGAAAGCTAATTCGTTCATTGCGTACAGTCAACTTGCACGGCACTCCCGTCGACCAGAATGTGCACTCGGTGTCTATCCCTGATGGTTACCGTTGCCGCTTCTGGAGGTATGTATTCTCCATTTGTGCTTTGGGAGGCTTCTGGCTAACTTCTACCTTTTTTGTAGCTCAACCGTCTGCAATGGCGGTGGTACCGGTGATATCCAGGCCCCTGGCAACGACAACATCGGCTCGAGCGGCGTGAGCTCTGTCAAGTGCTACAAGAACTAAGCTGCTTAGCAGATGATTGAGATGGGCGAAGGGTAGTAGCTCCGCATGTTTGTAGATAGTTCCGAGAGCTTGTCTCTTCCAATCCAATAATCTTCTTCCAGTTTCCCCACACTATAGGGGCTAAAACTGAGACATTCATCTTAATATTTCCTCTAAATCGGCACGATGTGTACTCCGTATTGACCTGACCAATACCGCAGGTGGGTCTGCGCTGTTACCGCTATCTTTACTGGGGCTAGCGAAGCATTCCCATTCGTTCTCCTTACTACATGGTCCACAGTTCCTATATTCCACCGTAGCTGGTAGGCTGTGATGTAAAAGTCAACCCTCTCGTTCACTCCATTCTTTTGTCTTCACACACCACAGCAATCTCAACATTTCTTGGTTCGTTCATGTCTCCACGTCCAGTGACAACCGCGATCTTACCATCATCACCATCCTGCCTCCACTTCACTGGACCAGGTGATATGCATTCACATGGTGTAGTCCACTGCAGGTGTTGACGAATCCCATGATGCAAGTCTGGGAACATGCCATTCTGAAATGCAAAGCCCCCTCCGAGTTTCGTCAGAATGCTCTCTTTGTCGATAAACTCTCCTAAGATCGAATACACCCCCGATTACTTTAATACCACTACCTTAGCTGCTGTAACGGGATCCACACCCATTTCTTGAGGATGTTCCATATCGCTGAGAAATACGACGGAACTTTGCAAAGCTAGTCCGGAATCTATTAGTCCGTATTTTCCCACTTACTCCCTGTTGGTCGACTTGCAAAGATCCCCTCAATGGTCTCTGGGTAGCATATCATCAGTATCCAGCTGACTTCCTGCGTAAAGCCTTTGAGAATCTACGCTTGCCTGGCGGAGACTACAGATGCATCGATTAGATAAACGGCGTTGCTCACGGGCGTCGACGGATTCAGCTAGTCACTGATAGCCGAGCAAAAGGGCAGAACGAAGCGGGTCAAATGATCGTGAAATACCATCGCCCACTGAGCCATGTTCGGTCCGGCAGTTGGCTCAGTGCAACAGGACATATCCCGTGATTTCCTCTATTGCGCTATTGCGGCTTGGTTGTAGTGTGCCATGTCTACCATGAGAATCGGCAATCCAGGTTTATCTCGACTGCCGGTCCAATGGGGATACTACAGTTCAGAACCTGTTAGTGGGCCGTAGGCAGATAGGCAACGGTGTCGGACGAACAAACTTGCGCGTACCTTTAAAGTCGGCTACATGAATAGTTATATACAGGGAAAGGACATGCCACTCCTCGCGAAACCTGGTTGCCTCTTGGAGCTGCTGGAGGGCTCTATGGGGATCCAGGAAGCCTGCTCTGAAAAATCGTCTATTTTGGTTAATACACACAACACAAGTGTCCAACATCTCACTGAGTTGCTTACAGAAGCGTGACCTCGTCTTTGATTCCGGCTTGCACTTCTTTCGTGTCTAGATCTCTAAGTCTTTCAAAAAGTCCATGTTCCGTGCATAGACGGTGAAAAGTCGCGAAGACTCCCATCTCTTCCTTGCTCAGCTCCATCACAGCAATATGGCGTTTAATTGCACCAGAACACTGTACGGCTTCCCCAACGCACGCTTAAGATGTTGCCAATAGATATTTCCAGGTCACAGCACCACCCTGTGAAGGCATCTTGTGCGGTCAAGTCTTCGCTCAGCAAAGGTGTAATGCATGGCGTTGACTGAGACTGGGAGGAACCAAATAGGGTGGAGACAGGATAGACTTACATCTCACAGTGCCGCCATTACGACGACTAGGTTCAAGAATGACCATTATCAATATCCTTGTTTCTATCCAGCCGCGGGGAGGCACAATATAATGCCATGTACCTTTCCAACCTTAGTAAGATCGCAAGTACGCACGCCAAGATTCAAGCAACCGTCATAGCATTGACATCAAACTGAGATCAATATCGATCGGCAACCTTTCCCCGTTATTTTCTCTGCCGAACGATAAACGGAATTGGCGGGACCGAGTGGACCAAGCTCTGGCAGGATAAGAGTCGCGGTTCGTGTTCCCGGTGCAGATCCGCCGAGCCGGCCACGGCATGTCGAGTTCTTGTGCGGAGGATCGACAATCTCGACCATATTTTCGATTCAACTAGATCCGCCAAAACAAGGTCGCAGTGACTATACTTGAGCCCTTTTCGAAGACTACTATTCGGAGCTAGAGTAATGGGATTATAGGCGGTGCATACACCCGGTCAATTTCATCGCAGATGACGAGGGGACTACGCCATCATGTATAATGTTCTAGACGTGCAGCAACTTGCTAGAGGAGTTACTATTAAAGAGGGCCATGATGAAGTTGAACTCGGAGAATCCAGGGGCCTGTAAAAGGTCTTGAACCGACACAATGGATCAGACTCTCTCCAACTTTGCAGACGAGACATCTTATCGCTCTTTATGCAGTGGAACAATGTCGATATTGAGGCAAAGAAGCTCGTACGGGCGGTGATAAACCGATATAAGGAAAAATACCAGAGGCATGTGGAGGGGTTCATTGGGGAGAAGGACGCCACACTACCAAGTTGCACACTTACTTGTGCGCGTTGGCGTACCAGATTGCCGGCAATACAGCCTGGAGTTTCCGTTGTCCCCAGTACCATCCCCAACCTTCCGACGAGGCCAGCCGCCTTCTAAATGACGAAATGCAGCCTGAAAAAGGAATTAATCTATCCTGTCTGTCTGTTGACCATGAGAGCGAGTCGGATACAACCGGATCCGAGAAGTCGACGATGTGGACCGCGGATGATCGTTCTTCGAAAGTGTCATCTGTATCATCTATTGATCTGATTAAAGAAAAGGCCGAATTACGGAAGCAGGAGCAACCAGGTACAGAAGTAAGGGCAGCGAAATCCATCATGGCATATGTTTCTGAAATGCGGTTCTGACAAGATCTCTGATGGAGGATATCATGGAGGTTGCGTCACTAAAATATCAGACTGGGTGCTCGAACTGGGTCGTACGATTGTTGATGACTCAACTGCGAGTTTAACGGGTTGTTAATTCTTTAAATATGTTACATATATTACTAACTGACGAAGAAATGGTATGATTAAGACTTATTATGTGATGTATCGCAGAATCAGTTATCCGAAATATATATTCAGAACGGGCAATGGAACACGTGCACATCTAACCCCAACTTTAAATCAACGACGAGAGAGTGTCCCTGGGTCCACCCTTCAGATATACTTTGAACGGTCCAACCTCTCTCCAACACCATTATCTTCGATGGCATACTCCAATTCAGACATCGAGATGCACGATGCGCTCCCTGAACAAAGTGGGCCTCGTATTCTCGACCAATCCCGCGCTCGCAACAACATCCACTAACCCTATCGAGGGTGAAATAACCAGGACAAAGCGATTTGGGTGCCAATCCATGCTGGATCAGGTAGAGTTGGTCTGGGCAGTGAAACGACCCTGCCAAGGGCCCACATCGCGGTCGTATTCTCAGCATGTTTCCTCTTCGAGCTGACCTGCGACACATCGTCAACCACTGCATACGCTGCGTCCGATCGTCTTTCCAAATAGAGTAACATAACATGGTCGGAGTTCCAAAAAGCAATGCATGCCAGACGTGCTTGCGGAGACGAGTTAAGGTTAGTCTCAGCTCTCATCGAATCCCCCTCCCTGATGGGGCAGTAAGGACGTGAACCCCCTGGAACCCCCGATAGAAGGGCAAGGATCTACTCTTGGCCATGCAGGAAGAAAAACACCTCCTCTAATATAAATACGAAACATATAGTGCGACCTAACCCAACCATCCTGCAATCAATGCACCAAGCGTAAACTCGACTGCCCCGGCTACGAAAAACGCTGGAAATTCATGCACCAAACCAAAGGCTCCATCCAAAAAGACCAACAACGAAACGCCCAAAGTCAACCCCAACCCCACAGAGAAGCAGCCCTGGTCCGAGCTTGCCAAAGCATCGATGAACGGGTGGAGCCGAACCTAGCGGCCGCAGCCCTAGACCTCCAACAGGTGGAGGTCTTTTGCACGTTCCTATTGACCAGCTTTCCTGCCCAATTTGCCTCCTGTGGTAAGCGCGTTGAGGTCAACTGGATCGACTATGCGAGGCGTCCGCTCCTCACTGCGCCCCAGGCGCTGGTCTGGGCGTACCGCGCACTGGCAACCGTTTTCATTGGCCGGAAGTATAAGGATCTGGACAAGGTTACGTGCAGTCGACATATGTACAGCCGGGCGTTGAACTATCTCGCCAGCGTTATCCGGCATCCGAAATTCGCCACTACAGAGGAGGCTCTTGCTTCTGGTATCCTGTTGACTATGTATGAGATGGTGGATGGCATTACGGGAGCGTCGTGGCTGACGCATACGCGCGGACTAGCCACGATGATCCAAATGCGTGGGCAAGAAGTCCATCGGTCTGGGTTTGGATTGACATTGTTCAAATCCTGTCGAGCCTTTATGGTCGCCGACGCGATGATCCGAGGGGAACACTGCTTCCTCGGCGAGCCACAGTGGCGGGCGTTTCTAAGCGAGTTAGCCGACATCGAAAGCCAGGCTGCCAACTGTAGTGAGCTTGCACTCATTGTCGATCGGGCATTCATCGAGATTGCCTCCTGTCCTGGGTGGCTCGTCGAGACACGAAGAGTGATCAAAACTGACGACCCCGAGGCCAAGGCACGGTTGGCGTGGGAAATCGGCTGCGGCCGATACCGACTGAATAAACTCCAAACAGAGCTGCAACGTGCGCTCGTCCATCAACGCCAGGCCTCCATTCTAGCTTGGCAGCAATTCGTCGGTCCCATTCCTTGGGACTTTGTCGACCCATTCGCCCAGTCCTCATTGTATGGTATGCGATTGGGCATTTCGTTGTTAACTCAATTGATCGTCTTGCTCAGAGCGGATCTCCGTCGGCGGTACTATCTTACAGAGCCGTGGGAGGATCCGGAGAAGCTCGGTCTGCAGTCGCCGAATCCGTGGAGTGGCTTGGAGGCGGATGCACCGGAGTGGCAGGTTCGATTTGATCCTGAGTATCTCCGGGATTCATATCAGATTCATCCTAGTGGGAATGAGGATTGGATGGATCGCATTGTGATGTCGATGGGGATGTTGGGGATTCGATCGTGATTTGTTGTTTTTCAGTAGGGTACATAAGGTATAACCCTTGGTTTCGTCTGATGGGTTCAAGTGGCACCCGTTGTACGAATCTTGTTGCCTTTCATATTCCCCGACAGCTTCAATTCATATTTAGGTTCACAGAGCTCTTTTCCTACTACCCATACGGCTAGTGAAGAGAATTGTAGTAGGTATAATAAAGTTACTTTCAATTAGTATTATAATACTGCCAATTGACTACCTAGTAGACCCCATACCACAGCAACATCTTGCACGGTTGACCTCAAACACACGTCCATCGACCAAACTCATAGGGCCGTAGAATCACTTCTTATCAATCTTGGCGGGCGTGGGAAAGACCACATTCTTATGCGTAAACGTAGGAAAGTCCTCGGCGCTAGGATCCTTCGGGCTGGCCGCCGAGATGACCTCAAAGTCCATGCCTGGGGGCCCAGTAAAAGCGGCACAACCCCAGTTCTCGCCGCATGCATCATCGTCCTGAGTTTCAGGAACCTTACCACAAGGAGCCTTGATCTTGCCGCCACCGTTAATCAGTTTACCATTTTGCAGCCCCTCCCATGCAACAATGGTGGGCTTGTGCTTCTTCTTGTCTTGCTCGTATTGCGTCTTTCTCAGCTTGTCATGCTTGTGCTCCAAACGATACTCGAGAGACACCATTACCTCGCCGCAGCCGGCCTGAGTGCGATGCTGGGTCACAGTACCTCCATTGGAGTTCGCCGCACCTTGACCGTTCTTGTGGCCCTGGCTCTGCGTGCTGACATCTTTCAGGGCTTGCATAACATCCTCGGCATTGTCCTTCAGAACACTGGTAAATTCCCCGTATTTGTCCTCAGCCTTGTCCTTGTCGGTCTTTTTGCCCTTGTCACTGTCCTTGCCTTTGTCGGTCTTTTTTCCCTTATCGGCATCCTTGCCCTTGTCGGTCTTTTTACCCTTATCGGCATCCTTGCCCTTGTCGGTCTTTTTACCCTTATCAGTGTCCTTGCCCTTGTCGGTCGTCTTTCCATCATCAGTCTCTTCTCTGGCCACATAAATATAACGACCACCGCCACCCTTCATACTAGACGCCAGATAAACCTCATTGCCGACCTTCATAGCGCTCATGACGGTAGGCAACGTAGCCTTGTTTACTTTCTTCTTGTTTGCCTCGAGGTGCATGTTGTACATTTCCATCCAGGCGGCTTTGGCCAGGCCGACGACATGGTCATTGGTGATCTTGCTGCCATCCTTGAAGCTGAGGATGGAGGAGTACTCAACGAAAGGGTTCTTCTTCCCTTTCGCGGGCTTGTTGAGGTCGTCGATTGTCTGGACCTTGAGACCGAGGGATACGGGCGAGGGAGCTGGCTTCGGGGCCCTGTCTTCTAAGGCTACCGGGGTGGCAGCGACGAGGGTGAGGAAGAGGTAGAAGAGGAAGTAGCAGATTTTGGGGAGCATTTTGGGATTAACCCCTAGGGGTTGGGATTAGGGCTTTGTGTAGTAATGATTGACTGAAGTTAAAGAGAGATATGAAATAAATAAAGGAATGAATGAATGAGGAATAAAAGAACGATTGCTGATATTCAAGTTGAACAAGGATGCGCTGCAGAGGTATTTATGCTATTTCTCAACATATTGCTATCTACACTGAGCTCTGCGTAGAAAACAGTTGCTTATACCGATGGGGTTAATGCGACGTTGATCGCAGAATCCATCTATGATTTTGGCACTCGAACAGACAATCTCTTTCCTAGTCCCTGCATATCTCTCATCCTGCGGAATTGTCTTCCTTCCGACTGTGGATATACAAGCTCCTATTCCACTTGGCGTGGACGCTACTGCCTGTATGCGGACACGCAAGCGAGGGGCGGCTATCTATGAGATTCAGGGTCCGGCAGCTTCGATACGGCTAGCATATCGGATAGAAGCCGGGTAGCTGCCGACATACCTGCAGATAGCGATCGCCGTTTCAAATATTGTGGATATGGCTTGGTCATGGCCCCAATCATAATCCCCGTGAAGAATCACCCAATTCCCATTCGTCCATCTGGAGGTCCTTGGGCTGCCATATCAGTATTACTACGGTGCAGGACTCGTAGCTCGAAACACGAACTCTGTAATACTGAGCAGAATATACAGTAGCTGCGACCAGCATATCCCCCATATGTTTCCCATTGTAGAAGTGACTCACCTATGAGATGGATTACGTTTCGTTTAGTTACGTGAGCCATAGACTAAGTAGGAAGCTAAGGGGGTGGATACCTGCATTCTAGGTAGTGTTTAGAGGGGTATGGCATAAACTTACGACCGACACAGTGACAGTGATTACAGAGGCTGTGCAGAAGCTAGTCGGTATAGGATGGGGCTCTTGCACGTGCGGAGAGATGCCGACCCGATTTTATCGGCAGCTTCCCGACGGATCGGCTCTTGCCGAGGGGTTTTAAAGGACTGAACCGCCATGACAGTTTGTCCTTGGCGTGGTTCTAGATGCTGTGATATGTACCCCTGGATGAGGTAATATCCAGCTAATGGCCCATGGAGACTTCATCTGGAGCTCAAAGATCACATGATTGTCAAATATTGTCCATTTAGACTTTCCCTGTGGATAGCTTCACTCGACCACTGATAGAGGCAATTCTTACTGCATGACAGCATTTACTCAATGTAAGCACACTCCTCATGCAACTCTTGCAACTCTTGCACATTACTAGACTCAAACGTATTGCGAATCCACTTCTTCGCCCCGACGTTAGTCGCCTCGTATTGTCGAAGCGAGCCCCCACATATCGCCTGCAGGATCAAAAGAAGGGTCTCACGCTTACCTTTTTCAGTCCTCTTTCTCGCAGGACCTTCAGCTCCTATTTCCGCAAAATGGCTACCGACAAGCCAACCTCCCCAAAAGCCAAGTAAGACCATTGCATGCCTCATATCCCACAGATTGCTAATCCAACTAGGCCCTTCACACAACTGCCCACAGACTGTCTGATATCTATCCTGGATCAACTGTCATCGAAAGATTCATTAGCAGTATCCACGACATGCAAAGATGTCCGGGCCTCGGCTACGCCTTTCGCCTACCGCGATGTCACCCTCGACTGGTCCAACCGGCCTCTGCGCCGACTACTGCAGCTATTGCGATTGATCTTCAATGACCCCGACATAGCATCGTATATCCACCACGTCAGTCTTGTGTCCTCTGAACCAGGAACCTGGGAAGAAACCCCGCCGGCCTTGGACTGGGAAACAGAGTGCCACAATTTCCGCGATGTCATCAACCAGTCCATAGACATTATCCAGCGCGCCGGATTCAGCGACCTCGATGACTGGCATGCGGTCCTGAAGAGCGGAAATACCTACTGCTACGCGGCCATTCTCCTCTCCCAGCTGCCCAACCTAAAGTCCCTACGTCTAGACTACTCCTTCGTCTGGCAGGACGGGTACCCAGGCACCATGCTCAAGCAGGCTCTCTTCTCCCCGAATGGAGTGTTATCCACCTTCCAGCATCTCGAGATAGTAGACTACGGCGGCAACGTCCCCATCGCCGAGCATGAGGACGAATCCCGGGATGGCTATCCCGCCTGCAATCCAGACCAATTCATGGCCTGGTTCTATCTCCCCTCGCTACGCCACTTATCAATCTGGCTGCGCGACATCAGCGAACTCCAGGACAACGTCCCAAAGCTCCATCTCAACAATCTAGAAACACTCATCCTCGCACGAACCACCATCTCCGAATCCGACGTATCTTTCCTCCTCTCCCAGACCCCCAACCTCCGAACCCTGCACCTAGGCCTAGCCTACGCCTGGGGCAGAGAACTAGTCCTCCAGAACGCCGACACGCTAGCAAACGCCCTGAAACCCCTCCACGAGACACTCCACCACCTCTCCCTGGGAGTAGAATACTACCCTTCGACCCTGGGCGACCGCTACTGGGACGGCGCAGACGACCACTTCCACGAGCCCCTCGGGGGTATGCTGTCCTGGTTCCCGAATCTGGTCTCCGCGGAGGTCCCCCTCTGCGTGATTATGGGTTGGTATATCCAGGATGCCACCGATCTGGGGCCTCGGCTGCCCAGATCCCTGCAGAGGTTGTGCTTGCGGGAAGATCTGCGCAGTTTTTATGATTTCGAGTGGGAGCAGGATGAGGTCGATGGGCTTATTCGGGGGTTTGTTTCCAGTTGGCGTGGGTTTAGTCCGCAGTTGGAGTGTATTACTTGGCGACTGTGGGACCAGAATTATATGGATGGGTGGGAGGAGTTTCAGGGGGAGTTGAGGGAGGCTTGTGCGGAGAAAGGCTTGGGGCTGGAGGTGGTTGTGGATGAGCTTGGGACGGGGTTGTGGAGTCGGGAGGAGTTTTCTTTGGCGAGGGGTGTGTCGTAAGGGGGATATGGTGGGTTTTATGGATTAAGATGGAGATTGGAGGGTGTTGTTGGTTGATGGTGAGGTTACCTGGTACATTAGGCTAGAATAATTAACTATTATACTATTTGGTTCAGTCGAGTTAATGCCCGAACTTGAATCACTGACTACTATGGGATTTTTTCGGGTTTTAACTAGCCGGTGAGGCAGAATGGTCTCTATTAAACGTTTAGCGCAACTGTTGCTTACATCTGCGGTTATGTCCTGCTAATAAAGGAATAGATACGGAATGTACAGAAGGGGAACATGGTCTCAGGTAGTCTCGACTTAGGGTAGTACACCATGGAGGTATAAAGATCCTAACTATACTGAGCCTGAATTCAAATATACGAGATAACTCGAGACCTCGCAGTGTGATGACCGATCTTGTCTAGGACGAACTCCGACATGAATGAATAGTACTATGCCAATCAGTAGTTTATGTATTCTTCTTGACTGTAACCTTGTCGCAGCGGGAATATATCTGAGAAGCCTGGGACCATGAACAAGTTTCTAGTTGTATGCATATCGACGGATATGTGCGCACCTGCTGATATTACTTGGAATAGAGTCATTCTAGAGGCAAATTCAACAGTATTTGACAGACTCACAACTATACCCAATCTATATCAGCTTTACACACCCACCACCACGTCCCCTCCACCTGATCATACAAACCGAGCAAACAAATGTTCCCCACATGCTCTCCACCATTGGCTACAATATGGTTGCCTGACAAGCCTCCCCACCGGGTCCTCCCCACCAATCACCGCGCAGGATGCCAGCCTAGTAGGGCTGACACGGTGGGGACGAAGGGGATAATTTTACAGACTGGAGCCGCGAGCAGCCGTTCACCAGACAAATTTAGAAGATGATTACACACGGGATAAAAAAGGGAATTCCCCCAAAGCAGGTGACCACGACGGAAACCCGGTCGTGGTCAAGTTTGAGATGGGGTCATATCTCTCCCTCCTCGAGACCTGACTAGCTTCCCGTCAAGATCATTCCACCAACGTGCTTTAGCCCGCGATCGTTGAAGTTTGATACCAGTGTTGCTGGCGTGTTTGCCTTATCTCCTCCCCACCGTTTGGCTGCCTTTTCTTGGCGGGATTAATTTCCCCCGTGGTAGTGCCTTTCTTAATTTCCCCATCTGTCTCACGGCGATACATTCCAAGAAATCAACAACCCATCACGGAGAAAAGAAATCGATGGCCACACCCACGCATGGCACCCTTTTATCCGCCGTAACCGCCCTCGCAAACACGTACCACTCCCGTGGTCGGACGGAAGAATCCCGCCGCCTGACCTCCGCGCTCGCCAAACTACGCGATGCACCGGACGATGACGCCATCGCGACCGCACACACCCTCGGCATTCTCGTCCTGACGTTCCTCGAACACGGACAATGGAATGCCGCCGCCGACATTGGGAAGCTTGTCGTAGATGCACGAGTCGCTCTGCTCGGCTCAGAGAATCCCTCCACGCTCACGGCGATGAGTAATCTCGCGGCTGCGTACTGGGGACAGGGGCGGTGGTCGGATGCCGCAGAACTGGGGCGACGGGTAACCGAGATTCGGAGACGGGTCCTGGGTGATGAGCACCCACAGACCTTGTCATCAATGTCGAATTTGGCATCGACATATGCCAAACAAGGTCGCTTTGCCGAGGCGGAGGCGATGGAGTCGCGGTTGTTGGAGGTTAAGGGTCGGACGCTGGGGGAGGGCGATCCCTCGACGTTGAGTACCCTCGGCAACTTGGCAACCACCTATACCAGTCTGGGGCGGTATGACGATGCGGAAAGATTGGAGCGACGGGTTGTAGAGCAGTGCGAGATGCTCTTGGGTGACTCGCATGCGTCCACGTTGACGTGGAAGTCGAATTTGGCGGTAACGTTCCGCGAACAGGGGAAGCTGGAGGAGGCGATACGGCTGGAGTCAGCGGTGCTAGAAACCCGCTTGGCTCATTTGGGGAGCAGGCATCCCCTAACTGTGACCTCCATGGCGAACCTTGCGACCTCATATCGGGATATGGACCGGTTGACAGAGGCCGAGCAGCTGGAGCTGAAGGTCACGAAGGTTAGTGAGGACGTGCTGGGGGAGGATCACCCGCAGACGCTGATGGCGGCGGGGAATCTGGCCGCCACGTATCGATGTCAGGGGCGGTTGGCGGATGCGGCGCAACTGGGGGCCAGGGTCATGACGTCGATGAAGACACATTTGGGGGAGGACCATCCGTTGACCTTGACGGCGATGGCGAATTTGGCGTTGACTTATCAGCAGCAGGGCCAGTCGCATCAGGCCGAACGGTTGACGTTCCAGGTGCTCCAGTTGATGCGCAAGTCTCTTGGCGAAGCGCATCCCCATACGCTGACCACGATGGCGAATCTAGGCGCCATCTACCAATCTCAAGGGAGATGGGACGACGCAGAGAAAGTCGCAGAACAGACCGTCCGCGGCAGAGAGATGGCCCTCGGGAAGGAACATCCGGATACGCTGGCCTCGATGGAGGATTTGATGCGGGTATACCGTGTCCTGGCCGCCGATCGGACGATGCAACGCGCCTCCATGCGATAGCATACATTGTGTGCGTCTGTCCTACTGGACTGGCCCGTGTGTCAGCATTTACGAGTTATGATCATTGCGTATTTGGAGTCGTTCAATTTGAATTTCTCGTAGAACGAGCATCTGAGGTAGTTTTGTTCATCTTGAATGGGTAGATCATACTGGTAAATCGACGTAATAAGGCCAGGGATCCAGCCCTTTATGTGACCAAATGTATTCCTCTGAGGCCAAGTCGAGGTAAGCTATGACCGCCAAATATAAAGTCCAGACTCCGTGCACAGCCACACTGCCAAGTCCTCAACCGGTCACAAAGACATTTCATTAAGCAATAATTAAACATTTAACTTACCCACTCCCTGTCATGGATCCTCCAATGACCAGTGGGATGTTTGCTAATGTTCGCCTGTGGGGACCTCGTGTCACGGACCAATATTTGTACCTTTCGGTCTGTGGAATATTATAACGAGAACATTTGATAGAGAATACGACCATTTCAATCCCATGAAATAGATTGATAGATGCCCATCTTGTCGGAGATTCAATTCACGGTGTTCGCTCTCATGCCGTCAGCGCAGACAGAGCAGGTTGTATAAGCATTGCTTGGGCCGGACGGTACATTATCAGTCGGATGACAGCTGTATTGCGGATCTGACAGAAGTGGATATAATATGATCATGCAGTGAGGCTGCATTTCTTCCTCAGCTCCCGTCAATGGTCGAGTCTAGCAAACCTTCATGCCGCCATCGATATATCCATTGCTGATGTAATGCATTGACACATGACGGTGGATAACCTCAGGCCTCATCTTGCTCTGGATTCGAAACCCACCCCTGCCACACCAACGAACAGCAACTAACACAGTAATCTTAAGAGAAGAAAACCAGAAGCAAACAGACGAAGTAGCAAGTTAGATAAAGAGAGAAAAAAAGTACAGAATCCAAGGATTTTTTCCAAGAGCAAAAAGCTCACTTCCCGGGTCTGTCTCCGTTGTGCCAGCCATCCAGAAAGCTACGAAAACCCCGAAGGATTTTACTGTCAAGCTTTTGGCTCGATCGCGAGGTCCGAGAATGAGTGGCAAGCCTCAGCTCCCACTGCACCATCAGGGCCCCGATGATGGAATCCTGTCGATGTTGAGTCATTAGTTACGCTGGGTTACCGAATCGGGAAGGTGTGCCTGGAAGTGAAGGCCTTATATCTTAGGTGTCGATCTCTTCGGTTATGGGGGATTCAAAGGGCACATCCCTGACTTCGCAATCCTGCTACTCTCAACAAGAATTGAACTCACACCCACAGTTGTCGTTCTAGCAATATATGACTTATTAGCATCTCTCCTCAAGGTACTTCGCCCGGCGACACGTCTTCCGACTGGCATTGTTCTTGTCTGTCTGTTCCCCGCGTTTGAAACCACAGTGTGTGCTCGATACAACCAGATCTATATCCCAAAATTTTCAAGGTCGTTCTGTAAAGGTTCGTCTGAGGGTGTACTATCCGATAAGGAATTCCCCTTTGTTGGAACGCGGCACTGACAAATCCAATAATGATCAGGGTTCCTAAAGGACAAGTCCTGCATGCCCTTACTCGTTTACTAGCTTAATACACCCTGCTAACAAAGTACCAAGAGTGAAGCCAGGAGGACCTCAGTGATAAATCTCGGAGTCGGGCCATCGCTCAACCCCGTTCCAAGCCGCGAAGGATCGCATATAGATTCCTTAGGACGGCCTTCGGGCTCCACACTGTCTACATGGCGGACAGGGTTTGGCTTAACAGCCGACGTTGGAGATCCGCCTGATGGTCTATGTAACCCTGGCCCGAGCCGGCTTCCACTTAAGGCAGGTAAATGTGGATCGCACAGCCGATATCCACCTCTTTCTCCTATTTACCTACGGTGTTCGTCGACGGAAGGCTTAGTTATGTTTACTAAATGCTATATCACAGGGATTCTCCCAGATCATAATTCAAATAAGACTATACGACGGACTTCGTGAAGAGTTACTAATGCCGCCGGTGTAGTTGCGCTTGGCGGAGCCCTAAAGGCACCGATCCTGTGCCAAGCCAATTCCAGCTCTAGCCAGAGCATTACACCAACCGCATAATGTAGGAGGACCTACAACGACGAGACCGGTGCTATTTGCTCAGCTTGGATATGGCATGATGTTGAAGCCAGTCAGGCCTCCATAACTCCGGCCCCTATATGCACATGTCTGCACTACGGACCTTACGTTTTGCGGCCCGAGGTGTACATGTAACATGTCTCCACCCTCAGTGCAGGGTTCATATTTCCATTGTCAACATCCCTGCTCAGGGGCCCAGTCTAAAGGACTGTCAGTCTACCATCTATCCGCGATAGGCGAGCACTGTGCGAAGGAATCACAGCCATGCTCCATGGGATTTCGATGTAGTATACACCAATTGACCCATTGCCGCTGCTCATGGGAGGCTTTATTTGTCCGTAGGCGCCGTTTGTCCAGACTAGACCCCTGCCATCGTGTGCTCTTGACAGGTAATGATTTCTCCGGCATGTTGGTTTGGGCTAATCCACAGCTGTAATACACTGTGGCATGCGGGTGCGTCTCAGCTGCTCTAATAAGTGTCAGCAGCCGCTCAACTTGGGCAAATGTGAACTCTCTAACCTCACGCAGCAATGGGGAGGTTCACAGATACCTGGAAGCCCGCTGTCAATGTCTTGACCTGGTTTCTGATGGTGACCGCCATCCTTGGCGTCTTTGCTCGGCTGGGGACTAAATATTGGATCTTTCGACGGTGGACTACAGATGATTATCTTAGTATTGTCTCGATGGTAAGAACGACATGTGTCCGAAGCGAGTGAGGGTTATGTTGCGACGGGTATTGATCTGCGTCTAGGTGATCTGCGCAGCACAGTCCCTCGCCGTGTCACTGGCCACTGCCAATGGATATGGTGACCAGTATGATACTTTATCGGAGGCAAACATCGAAAATATTATGAAGGTAGTCTTTCCCGTATTCCATCGCTGAGCAACTTGTAACAACTTATCAGTCGCAATATGCTGCCACAATCCTCTTCATCCTCAGCATGTGTTTCTCGCAGTTGGCCCTCGTCCACTTTACCCGGAGCGTCACACCAGCAGCTTCAGACCGCCGCGTTGCCTCCGGATTAGAGGTTTTGATTGCATTATGGGCAGTCACTGGTGTCATCAGTTCCGCTTTCAAGTGTAAACCACCCCGAACATGGGACTATCTATCCGGGCAATGTTTCGACATGGCGGCTTGGTGGGATTACATGGGAGTGACGAACATTCTCACTGATGCTGCGATTCTAGCTTATGCAATCCTGATTATTACCCGCATTCAAGCCCGGTGGAAGAAGAAGGTCACCTTGTCCATTGTATTCGGGCTGCGGATCTTGTAAGTAGCATTCATCTATACACTCCTTTGCCTCACCTCATTTCTAATCAGCGATCAAGTGTGATTATCGCAATCATGTGCCAACTGGTATACGCCAATAGAACCACTGATACGTCCGACCCAATCTCTGGCACCTGGCCTCTGGCGATATGCATGCAGCTCACCCAATGCTTGAGTGTGGTTACAGCCTGCTCCCCTCAGTTCAAACCTTTCTTGGACAGCCTCCGTTCGACAGGCCTACGCGTTGACGGGATGACACGCCACGACACCTCTCGTAGTGCGTACAATCATTCGTCTTCCCGGATCAAGTCGCAACAGCACAGTCAGGATCAACCTCCCCGTGAGGACCATGAACTGACTTCTATTGGTCGCAACAAGAGTTATCGCCAGACAACGGTAATCACGGCCAAACCGGACTCGGACGCAGCGAGCGATTCCAGCGAGGCCCACATAATCCGAGAAGTTCGCACATGGGCTGTAACCGCGTCGCCGCGTAGCTCACTAAGGGAATGTTCGTGTTAGCGCACGGAGCTACATTGTCAATCTTATAATTCTTAGTGTTAGAATGTGGTCGTACACCGGAGCATAATACACGCTCATCCTTTCGACTCTCCGATACGTCAAAAGTTTTAATGCGTTCGTACTTTTGTTAGACCTCACTATGGAGAAGTGGCCATACTATCAGCCCTATCCCTGTCAAGCTGGAGCGCTAAGGATGCGCCGTTGCAACCCCAATGCTCCACCGACCTCTCCGAGGCGTTCCAGATTTCGATCTCCACGACAAATCCACTTAGGCACATCGGAATACGTACAGAGAACATTTGACAAGCTCCACTTGGTCATGTTGGTTTATTTTAGCAGCAACATGCACCAACAGCCAACAAGCAGCTAGATCCTCTAGCTGCCTGATATCCCTGCAGGGTTGCACTTCCGCATTTCCTCGGCCTACAAGGATTCTATCTCCGACATGCGAAATGCAGATGCACTCAATAGTTTTACCTAACAGGGGGAATGAACTTTCTAAGCATGTGCCTGCACAAATCTAGTAGGGGGAACGCGGTAAACAGGATCTGATCCTTGTTGTTCAATGTTTGCCTCCTGCAGGGCGCTGAGCCATTTGTATATCCGAAGCTTCTTTTCTAAAATCTGTTTCAAGTCGCTGTTGCATCCTTCTTCCTTTGTTTACTCCTCGCGTTCTGCTCAGGCTTTGATCGTCGCATCGGCCGATCTCCGGAAATTCAGATTTCTGATCGGTCATTTCCTATAATTGTCATGGCTCAATATGAGCTGAAGGAAATGGGGGCTGCCGTTCTGCAGGAGGTTGAGGGACAGCCATCCCATCAGAACAAGGACGATGTCTATCTGGCCCGCATGGGGAAGCGCCCAGTCTTGCAAGTGAGCACTCCTTGTTTCGCCCTGAATGGAAAGACCACTGACGGTGTACAGAGAAACTTTGGTTTAATGTCCATGGTCGGTTTCAGCTGCACCATTCTTATCACCTGGGAAGCCGTAACTACGTAGGCCATGCACCTCTCACGTCTTGCATGTCATTTCTCAGGCTAAATGACAAATCTATAGTTTATTTCTTCAGTCTTTCCAGAAGTATGTGAGGTTCTCCCCACTCACTACAGATTTTAAGCCTTTTCTGACTCCATGCTAGTGGTGGTCCGGCTGGTTCAGTATACGGCTATATTTTCGTCTGGGTCGGTGTTACGGCGACCTTTGTCATTGTATCAGAGCTGGTATCGATGTACGCTATTCCCTTATCCAACGATCTAGCGAGACAGCCTTAATAAAAGCTCTACAGGGCACCGACGTCAGGCGGTCAGTACCATTGGTGCTCAATGATGGCACCGAAGTCTGCCATGAAAGTCAGCAGTTATATTACAGGTAAGTGCGCATTCCAAGCTGCGACTATATAACTGACGGGGCAGGTAGGCTGGCTCACGGTTATCGGATGGCAAGCCACATACGCTACGGGATTGTATCTGAATGGAAACTTCATCGAGGCGCTAATCATTCTCACCAACCCTGATTATACACCGGCACCGTGGCGGAAGACGCTTTACTCATGGGCTACAGCAGTCTTTGCAGCCAGTATAAATATTATTGGAGGCAAGCTGCTGCCTCGATTCGAGGGCACGATTCTGATCCTCCACATTCTGGGTTTCTTCGCCATCCTTATCCCATTAACATACATGGCGGAGCATAAGCCGGCTTCGGAAGTATTCACATACTTCATCAATGAGGGCCACTGGCCGACCCAAGGTCTTTCATTCTTCATCGGCATCATTGGCCCCGTGTTCGCATTTGCAGGCGGCGACGCAGCAGTGCACGTATGTTGACCCTCAACAAAAATAACATACCCATGGCTAACATACAGCACTGCAGATGGTTGAAGAAATGACCAACGCAACAGTCGCCGTGCCCTGGTCGCTAATGCTCACAGTCCTGATCAACGGAACCCTAGGATTCAGCATGCTAATCGCCCTCTACTTCTGCCTCGGTGACATCGAAACATCGCTAAAATCACCCACCGGAGTCCCCTTCCTCTCCATCTTCTACCAAGCCACGGAATCCACCGCCGGAACCGCTGCAGCGGGCTCCGTGATCCAGGCCATGTGCTGCTGCACAACAGTCGGCATGCTGGCATCGGCCTCGCGCCAATTCTGGTCTTTTTCGAGGGATAGGGGTATACCGGGGTGGCGCGTCTGGAGCAAGGTAAGTCCCCATATCCGTCTTCCTCATAACCCCATCGCCCCACCAGCCCACTAAAAAACAAAATATAAAAAAAAAAGGTAACACCGCGCACCGCAATCCCAACCTATACCGTCCTCCTGACCAGCACAATCGGCTGTCTGTTGAATCTGATCAACATCGGCTCCGACGTCGCCTTCAACAGCCTCGTCTCAATGTCCACGTCCGGCCTCTACCTCTCGTACATGATCGCTGCCAGTCTCCTCCTCTACCGCCGTTGCACGGGCGAAATCAGTGAGGCCAAGCGGAACTCCGAACAAACGATGGTCAATACCGCCGGCGCCAAGCTCGTCTGGGGCCCGTTCCATCTTCCCGGTGTATGGGGTATCGGTATTAACATCTTCTCATTGGTCTACATGTTCATCGTGACGTTCTTTAGCTTTTGGCCGCCGATTAATGACGTTAATTCCGAGTCGATGAACTATAGTGTGGTTGGCACTGGGGGGACGGTGCTGCTGAGTTTGGGGTATTATTTGGTGAGGGCGAGGCGGGTTTATGAGGGGCCTGTTATTGAGATTTAGCTTTTTGGCATGGGTATCTCTGTATATTTATTGTTGGGGGAGGTGTGGTTGTTTGAAACCCTTCGAAGGAGGAGTGCAAAAGTCAACTTATATAATTGTACTTAGGAAGCTAATTGGGGTCCAACCAGGGCTACCTAGTAGAGTAACATACTAACCAAAGGAGGTACTCGTTAGTGCCTCGATCTCCGATGACCAACGTCTTATTAGACCCCGCTATTGCCTCGAGGAGTAGTCAGCTTAGCGCATGCGCTACAGCGGCTAGACTGAGTTCAAAGAGCTAGTAGTATCTCAAGGTTCAATAATGCGATATTGTGAAAGATATCAGGGTGGAATAACCGAGTGTCCCGTCTTCTAAGATTGGCCCCGTCAGCAGTTTGATCTAAATTCCATGTCGGAAGATACGACCACACGGATTGTGACAAGGCAGCTACTATGGCGACAACCGGACTATAGCTGCAGGAATGAGTCAGACTCGAATGTCCCACCCCTGCAAAACACAAAGACAACATAAGCAGAGGAATCCCACCGTCTCCATCCGTCCACTCTTCACTTCACACTTCCACCATGCCCCAACCCGCCCCCCACCCTCTCATCCACATCAACGGCTTCCCCGGCACCGGCAAACTAACGACCGCCCAACAGATCCTACAACTCTTTGCCTCCCACTCAACAGACATAAAACTAATCCACAACCATCTCCTCGTCAACCCAGCCGACGCCGTCCTCCACCGCACCCAACCAGGCTACCAACCCCTCCGTCACGCACTCCGCACCGCGGTCTTCACCTCCCTAGTCTCCGAGCCCGCAACCTACCACACAACTTACCTATTCACCGACTTCCAGATAAGCAATGACCAAGGAATCAGTGTCTGCATGGAATACGCCCAGGCCGCCAGAGACCGAGGATGCCTTTTCATCCCCATTGTCCTGGTGTGCGACGAAGCTGTGAACCTGGAGCGGGTCATACGTTCGGACCGAGAGATACATGGGAAGCTGATGGATGTGGAGTTATTGAAATCGTTTCGCAACGGTGCACCGGTTTATAGGTTTAGTGATCGGAAGGAGTTCCTGGAGATTGATGTCACCGATTTGCAGCCGGAAGATGTGGCGCGAAGGATTTGGGGACATGTTTTGGGGGTGTGGGATGGGTTGCATGGCGAGAAGTGTAAGCGTTAGGGTTTTGTTTGGATTGTTTGTTTACTTACTTACTGGTGATCCGGTGGATTACTTGGTGTGTGTATCTATCCATGAGTGGGATGGGGTGACGGTGCTAGATATTTGCTTCGCTGGTTCAATGTAGTTTATCCACCATTGAGGTTGTCTTTGGCTACAGCGGTCGTGCAATATCGGTAGCCTTTGGGATTTTGTTAGAGTTGAGAGTATCCTGGCGTTGGTTTGGCAGCTGAGGTAGGGAGGATGCGTTGTATAACATTCTTTTATTGGATTAGCATGTATAGGAACGAGTTTCGATATCAACGAAAGCATGATAGAGGCTCTGTCTCAATCTCTAGACATAGGTAGGTAAGTATTGTAATTAACATAATCAAATATATAAAATATCTATTTCTCAAGCCCTTTTATATAGTAATCTTTTATTTAAGGAGATGGCGATACACTATATTACTAGGCGGTCAATGGATTTCGTGAGGAGACTAAAAGCTTCATTAGATCCGGTCATTACCCTATCCAATGCGAGTCCTAGGTAGTCAGCTTAGCACACACGCTACAGCGGCTAGAATGAGATCAGGGAACTAGTAATTCCAGTTTCAATGATGTATCGCTGGTGTATTCCCTTGTCCGGGAGGAACGCGAAAGCAAGTAGAGCTTCTGAACGTCGAATTTAACCCGTTGACAGAATCACACGGTGTTTGTCGATGAGAGTGTAACAAGTCAAGACAGCCTTGAGCTTGTCACGATGTCAGAGAAGGTCTTCTCTGTCCACCTGCTTGATATTAGATATAGTTGACGCTGCTCTTAGGATGGCTAGTGGAGAACTGATCTTACATTCGGTATTGGAGAAAAAGGCCTGGAATTGAAACGAGGAAGGCCACGCTCATGTTCAGCGACAGTATAACCCCTGTTCGCTTGGAGCGCGCGCACCCCAAGCG